>NW_007231056.1:34625-45881 GCF_000164805.1 Carlito syrichta | reverse complement strand
CAAACTTTACTATAAAGCTATAATAATCAAAACAGCTTGGTATTGGTACAGGAACAGGCATATAGACCAATGGAATAGAACTGAGATTCCAGAAGCAAAACCTCAATTTCTCAACCAACTCATCTTCAACAAAACCTCCACCACCTACCACTGGGGAGAGGAGAAACTATTCAGTAAATGGTGCTGGAAAAATGGCTGACCACATGCAGAAGATTCAAACAAGACCCCTTATCTATTTCCATACATAAAACTTAACTCTAAATGGATCAGAGACCTAAATGTAAAACCTCAAACCACAAGAACCTTAGAAAATGCAGAATTCACCCTTATAGAAATTGAAATTGGCATCCAATTCCTGAACAAATCCGAAATGCATGGGCCATAAGAGATAAGATAGACAAGTGGGACCTCATTAAACTGACAAGCTTTTGCAAAGTCAAAGAAACCATCAAGAGAGCAGGAAGACAGCCCACAGACTGGGAAAAAGTATTTGCCAACTCCATATCTGACAAAGGCCTAACATCTTGGATCTATAAGGAACTCAAACGTGCTGAAAAGAAAAAACAAACAACCCCATTACAAGTGGGCAAAATATATGAACAGAGAATTCTCAAAAGAAGACATATGAGTGGCTAACACACACACGAAGAAATGTTCAACCTCACTAATCATCAAGGAAATGCAAATCAAAACCACACTGAGATACCACCTAACTCCAGTCAGAATGGCCATTATCAATAATTGAAAAAATAACAGATGCTGGAGAGGATGTGGTGAAAAGGAAACACTTCTACACTGTTGGTGGGAGTATAAACTAGTGCAACTTCTGTGGAAAGCAGTGTGGTGATTCCTAAAAACTCTAAATATCGACCTCTCATATGACCCCACAATCCCCCTACTGGGAATATACCCTGAAGAACCCAAATCACTCTATAAAAAAGATACCTGCACACGTATGTTTATCGCAGCATTGTTCACAATAGCAAGAACCTGGAACCAACCATGCTGTCCATCAAAAGAGGACTGGATTTAAAAAATGTGGTACATAAACACGATGGAATACTATGCAGCCATAAAAAAGAACAAAATCATGAATTTTGCAGCAACCTGGATGGAACTAGAGTTTATAATACTGAGTGATCTCTTATAGAAACAAAGATCTGAGTATCACATGTTTTCACTCATAAGTGGACCTTGAACATCTATCGTAATACTATAAGAAAAGGATTGGCAGTGTTGGGAAACTATTGGAGGGGAGGGGAGGGGAAGGGAGGTGGGCTCTACGGTAGTCAATATCTGTCTGGGGACTGGGGAACACCCGTTATCAACAAGGGTGCCTGAACAATGCATATTTGTATACCTAACCTTTAACTGTACTCCACAATTTTAAAACAAAAATATGTTTTTTTTTAAAAAAAGAAATCTATTTATTTTATCTAAATTTTAAAACTTATTGCCATAACTTTGTATATATAGTCCCTTGTTTTTTAAATGTCTACAGGACCTGTAGTAATTAATATCTTCTTTTTTATCTCTGACATTTGTTAGACTACTTAGTATTGTTCTAGAGCTCATGAAAATGCTGTGAATTTTTTATCCAGTTACAGTTCACTTTTTTCACTCTAGTTTACTTTTATTTTTCATTTCTTCTAAAGTGTCTAATTGCCTATGAATCCAATCTAGTATATTTTTATTTCAGATACTATATGCTTTTTCAGATCTAATAATTTCATTTGGTTCTTTTAAAAATTTTTCATTTTCTTCTTCATGGCATTTATCTTTTTCTTTAAGCCTTTGATATGATTTCCAATAGTTATTTATTTTATTATACTTGAGTGTATTTCTAGTTACTGTTTTTTTTCTCTTGGTAAAAGTGAGTCCTGTTTACTTAATATGTTCAGCAGTTTTTAGTCTAACACTGAACATTATAAATATTTTGTGGAAGTCTAAATGTTGTTCTCCTTTAAAGATCTATATATTTTTGTTTGTTTGGTAGGCAGTTGCTACTTTCAGGTCAACCCGGATTTTCAAGGTTTATTTTTAAACTTTCTTGGGAAAGTAGTATTTACTTTAGAGTTAGTTTATCTTTAGAATTAAAGTTAAAATATTACCTTTAAAGATAAGATATCCTTTTTGGAGTCTTTGCTGAATGCACTAGAATTTGAATAAGTACTTTGTGCTTTGATCAGATTTGAAATAATTTCAAGTCCTGTTTCAGCTCTGGGAATCATTTAGTGACAACTCATAGTAGTTGTTGCTTTCTTGATAGTCCTTTGTTCAACATCATGGAGTCTCTCCCTATATATGTTCAGTTTGATGTTCAGCCAAAGCCTCAAGAACTCTGTGCAAGTTTTTGTATTTCCTTTTTTGGCCACCTCTTTCTTATCTGGTCTTATCCTTTTAAATTCCATCCATCTTGACTTCCACAAACTCTGACTTCTGTGTCTTCTGCAACATAAAACATGCTCTGGGTTATACCAACTTGCATTGTAGTCTAGAAAGTACCTCCCACCAGAAAGCTAAGGCAATATTAGGACTGTTTGTCTCCTCTCAGACTTGTATTGCTTGTTGTTTAATGCCTATGAACAATTGTTTCATGTTTAGTCCAGTTTTATAATCACTTCCTATGAAGAAAATCTAATAACAGCTACTCCATCATGGTTCCAGGTGAAAGTTAAAACTATCTTTTCAAAAAGCATATGCTTTTAATAATATCATAATGTTTAATACCTAAGTGAGGAATAAAAGAGCTTACAAAAGTACATATAAAGATAGATAACAATTTATTTATATATATTTGCAAGAAGACAATGGGTATGAAGCTGATGATGAAATTTTTGTCTTCTTTAGTTTATTTTGCACATTTTTATAATAAATCTGCAACATTTTCAATTATAAATATATTATTTAAAAGAACTGTGTAATAAAGAATGGTGTAATGATTGCCAACTTCCCTCTTTTTCTTTCTATACCAATCACTTTGTAAATTTTTTGATAAGTCTCACTCACAAGGCATTAAATAAATGCTTGCTGGGCACAGTGGTATGCACTTCTCATCCCAGCTAATTGGGAAGCTGAAGCAGGAGAATCACATGCCAGAAGTTTTAGGCTAGCATGGCCAACAAAGTGAGACTCTGATTTTTTAAACACATAAATGAAAAACACATTTAAAATGCTTATCAATTTTAGTTATTGAGTTTATAGGGATTTTTCATATAAAAATAAAAATCTCATTTATAGATTACCATGTAAAATACATGAAAGTTAGGATTATTGGTAATTTAAGATTTAATGATGGCCATAGAATTATTTAGAGGGGAAAGAAACTACAAAAGATTGGTTAGTTCAATCCCTAAGTAACTCATATTTAATGAGATAAAGTTATATGATGGTAGTCTGACAGCTAATTAATGACAGAATCAGACACATTCCCACTGCAGGATTTTTGATACTACAGCATGATGTTTCTTTCTTCTTTGAAAAGGTCTGACAGTGGCTTACAGGTTAATAAGCCAATATAAAATTAAACCCCTTCGATAGTCAATAGAAATAAGACAATAAAGGAAGCAGGTATAGATGCTACCAAGGCAGGGTAGTCAGCGTAGTCAGCGTAGGTTAGGCATAGATAGATACATTTCTTGCAGGCAGATTTAGTTTAAAAAGGAGAAGTGTCCAGGTATCCTTACAGCAGATCGGATACCATCTCAGGTCATCAAAGGAAAAGCCCATCAAGGTGATTTCCAGGGAATTGAAAGGTATAGAAATGATAATCAGATCACTTCTTAGCTCATAAATTAACATAGTCACAAATTCTGCCAAGTCAATCTATCAGGGCAAAATGCATGTTCCAGGAAAAGGCCACTCCCCAGTGCATCAGAGTTGGAGAGATATTAATCTCTCCAGGGTGGATACCTGTATTTCAATCATTCACATATTAATCACTAAGTAGCCATATAAACCTTTTTGTCAAAAGCAAAAATTTGGTCTTTTTTTTTTGTTGTTGTTATCCAGTTGTCTTTCAGTGGGCAGCACAGTTGGTTCCATGTTTTTGCGATTGTGAACAATGCTGCAATAAACATGCTTGTGCTGATATCTGGACAAAATTATGAATTTCACAGCAACTTGGATGGACTTAGAGTCTATAATGCTGAGTGATCTGTCGCAGTAACAAAGAACTGAGTATCACATGATCTCACTCATAAGAGGACCTTGAACAACTATTGTAATACTATAAAAAAGGGATTGGCAGTAGTGGGAAACTGCCAGGGGTGGGGGGTAAGGTTGGTAGTAGTGGGAAACTGCCAGGGAAGGGGGGGCACACCTTATCAACAGGGGTACCTGCATAATGAACATTTGTATACCTAACCCTCAATTGTACTCCACATCTTTAAAATAAAAAATTAAGAAAAAATATGGTCTTTCTCCAAGATGCCCATGCTGAGGCATGGTCTTCTATATGTTTTTGTTTCTTTTTCTCTAATAAATGTTGGCTTAAAAATTTGCTGGCCTTTTCGAAATTCCTTTCAGTAGTAGGTCAAAGAACCCACAGCATTGCACTGCACCCCACCCAGCAACACTACTGGTTAAGACTGTATAACTGGGCACAAAATTAAGTTTTCTAGTGTTGAGACAAACAGAAAAAGCATTTACTACCAGAATAAGCATGAATTTATACATTTATAGAGGTACACTTTTTTGGAATTTCTTGAAATAGGATTTTACTGTGTGAAAATGTATTTATTATATTTATGGCAAATTAAATGACTCATTTGTAACTAACAGGATTAATTTAACACATTCATGTGCAAATATCACTGAAAGAATACTTCTAAGTAAAACATCTGCAATATTATTTGTACTACTAATATGCTATGCAAAACTTCAAATGTGACAAAACAATAAGCTTTAGTTCAGCTCAGCTAAAATAAGAAAAATTCTGAATTGACTTATTCATAATAAATGACGTTTTATTAAGGGTAACAGTGATTTATATTCTAACATGCACTGAATTCTTTTTGTAAGCCCATCATGTGCCTTCTACACTTGCCTTAGCAAAGTTAGGCAAAGACGAGCAAAAGCAGACCATTTTGGCCGACCTCATTTTCACCCCATCAACATTTTCACTTCATCACTCAGGATGCCAAAAGAACATAGTCTTCAGAAAAAGGCTATTATTAGATTTGATTTTCCTTCTCATTTCATCTCAAGATACAATCAGGATTAATCCTATTATTCTCCTCATCCCAAATTATTTCAGTCTTCATAAGAAGCTCAAGATTCCCAGATTATATCTTTGACCTAGATTCTTTTCCCACAAAGCTCTCTCTACCCTCTAATTTGTCTCAATCTTAAACCTTCTTGAATCCCCAAACCCTTTCATTGTGCCTGTGAAAGACATGACTTTTTACGAGTGAAATTTGTACATCCTCATCCTCTCCTGTAATAGTATTCTTATACTAAAGTCTGACGCTCCCTGAGGACACTGCTTCTGAAAAAAAAATTCCTTCACACCCATGTACAGGTGAGATAGAATTGGAGAGGTAGTTAGTGTTCTTGTTCTATGTTGCTGCTTCCAGAAGATTGTTTCTTCCTTCTCCATAGAATTTCCCAGATTTTCTGAATTTCAGTTGTTTACTCCAGCCACAGCTAACACGTATGATTGTGCAATGGCTCAAGGTCACCTGCACAATAATTTCTAATCCAAGGGGTAAGATTTTGTGCACATGTGAAAGAGCTGGACTCAAATCTGAACATGACAGTGTTACCAGCGGAAAGACATGCTATATATGGTATCTATATTTATTGGTGGGAATATTCATGAGTTCTCATAGATGGGTTCTCTTTCCTCAGTTCAGTAAGAAGCTGAGCATGTGAAGAAATAGAAGCAGTCTGATGGTATCCTATCTCTTTACCTACTAAATATCTTCATGGTTGCAATTACTTGTATTTATCCTGTATTATCCATTTTCTCCAATACACTAATTCTCATAGAAACACAAAAAATGTGGTATAACTTACATCATTCATGTTACCATGAGGCTAGGTGAAGGATACATGGGATATATGTAATACTTTTGCAAAATCTTATGAGTCTGCAGATATTTCAAAATTAAATTAAAAAATATAATAATCTTTTTCTTTGCCCAAATCCATCCTTAGCTAATTTCCCTACTCTTTATTAATAGTAAATCTCCTATAAAGAATTATATATTTCCTCCTCTTTCTGTTATTCCTTCAATTGAACACATTCCAATCTAGTCCCTACTTCTCTACTGAAACTGATTATGTCAATGTTTTCAATGACCACCTCATTGCCAAATTCAACCCCAAATTCTCAGTTATTTTCCTAACCTGCTATTCAGCTGCATTTGAACCAGAGGTCACCCTAAAATCTTGGCTACCTAAGCATCAGAAGATAAGGGGTACATCACAGCTCTTTGACAGCAGAGGCAGAGGGGCGCCTCTTGGCCCTGGACAAGAGGTAGAGAAAAATATAGCAGCCCAGGACATTAGTGTTAGGGGTTCATCTCTTTTTCTCCATCTTCTTCTTTTTGACTTGTTTTGAATGAATATTGGAGTGGCCAAGGCTCAAATCTCTGGTCTCTGTCTGTACTTACTGTGTAGTGTCACTCATTTCATTATCTAAACAAACATTTACAGGTTGCTGACTTCCAAATTCATATCACCAGTCTCGCGTCCTCCCCTATACTGCTTATTCCTAGTCACCCTACTCCACTTCTCCACCGGTCTGTGAATTAGACATCTCATAGTAGACATGGCCAGAGCAGAGCTCGTGGTTCCTCTATTCCCTAACTTTCCCGTGCTAGCTCTTTCCCCACTACTCCTCTCCTCAGGATATAACATTATCATTTACTGAGTTGGTCAAGCCTGGAATCCAGAAGTAATCCTTTATGCAGACTTTATTTTTTCTAACAGACCATATCATTTCATTAGGAAATTGTATTGACTCTGCCTTCTAAATATATCCAGAATCATCTCACTTCTCACAGCCCTAACCTAAGCCACTTTAGTGATTATATCAAGGTCTTCAATGACCATCTTATTGCCAAATTCAACCCATAATTCTCAGCCCTTATCCTCATCTTTCACTAAGCTGCATTTGACCCAACTGACAATACCACCCTAAAGTCTTGGCTACCTGGACATTAGGAAAGGAGGACATCAGCTTTTCTACCACAACATTCAGAATAATGCCTAAAAACATAAATCAGATCATGCCAATCTTATGTTCCAAACCTCCTACTGAATTTCTATCTCACTCAGATAAATTTTAAAATCTTTGTCATAGACTAAAAACATTTACATAAAAGACCCCTCAGACCTAATTCCCTAACATTCTTCTTGCTTTACCTCTGTGGCTTCGTTTTATTGTTTCTTAAGTGCATGGATGCTGTCTTACCTCAGTGTCTTTGCACTTCCTGTTCTCTGCATGGAATCTTCCTCCCTCCCTCTAGCCCTGGTGTCTACATCATTTGTCTTCTCACTTCTTTAGGTCTTTGCTCAAATTTAACCTTATCTGAGTTGGTTAGACCTCTGGAACTGCTCTCTCTAAAAAAAAGAATGTTTTCCCAATCTGCAGCCCAGTCTATTTTTCTGTTTTGCTTTATTTTTTTCCAGACCACTGATCATTATCTGATATATATTTTTATACATTTATTTGTTTATTGTTTTCATTCCCTTTTAGAAATTAAGCCCAGTGGGGATTTTGTCTATTTTGTTCACCATATTAAACCTAATGCCTAGAATAATACTTAGTATATAATAGTTGCTTAATAAATATTTTTGGGTGACTGAATGGATGACTGCATAAATGAACTTTAATGCCCAGATCTGCCAAGGTGAAGTTTACTCTAACTTGTCTTTCCATTTTCTCCCCTCTTCGCATAGTCAGCATTTAATGAACATCAGTGAGACAAAGGTAAAAAGGACATTTAGGAACTTAGACTATAATATGAAAAAAATAGACATTTAACCAGATAAATATAATGTGTGATTAATCTAACAATTAAACAAAGTATTTAGGAAATCCAGAGAAAAAACAGCTAGCTCAGCCTGAGGAAAGAAGGATTTTTTAAAAAGAACTAATATTTGGAAGACAAAGAGCAGTTAATGAAGATAAGTATTGCAGGCAGAGAAAAGAAGGTATAAAATGAGACTTTATAAGGCATTCAACCTGCTTGTAATGGTTTATAGGATCTCGTAATATTTATAATAGTTGAGAAAATAAAATAAAATCAATGCTGAAATCCAAGAAACCAAATATAGTTTGGTCTCTGGGCAATTTATATCTTTTTTATTCTCCTACTTATCTCCATCATCCTTCTGCCTTCTATTTGTAGAGACTAATTTTCAAGGGACCTGATTTGGGAAAATTAATTTTCAGAGTCAGAAAAGTTCAAGGTCATTGAGAGTAAAGACCTAAGAGACATATATATTTAGAATTCCCTTTACTTATTATCTTTAAATATTGGTTATATGCTGAAAATAATGTGTTCTATAAATAGGTTAGAGAACTCCCCTAAAATCTTATTAATGCTTAGTGTGACACATAGTTGGAGCTCAATAATAGTTAATGCAGTGTGACAATTTTGAAATATGAACCAAAGCTTTATTCCTATGTTTCCTTATGCTATTCAACTCTTCTCCAATTTGAGCACTCAGGCCATTACACTTTCAATGCTTTAGAAAAGGCATTTTATAGCTGAACTGGAGAAGAAAGAGCCATTTCTACCTTTTTACTGCCAAAAGCAGAGGCTTCAAGGGGACATAGTGACCCATACAACAGACTCAAAAAACATATGAAGACTCAGAGCAAGGCTTCCTGCCTAGAGACGAATGTCAGTTTTCCCAGTTTGGGGTGGGAAGCTCCTCAGAAGAGAAGCCAGGAGAGCTTAAACATTGCTGGTTTATAAAAAGGGGTCCTGTGTGTTTGTCTTTTCCTTGGTTGTGAGCCCCAGGGAACAGGGAGAAATGCAGACATTTTAGACAGTTTTGCTGAGTCAACAGTAGCAGAATCCTGTGTCCCTGCAGCCTGTTACAAGAGACAGAACAAGGACGGTCATACATATATGTACTCACGGGTGACTTTGAGATCAACAGGTTTGTGATTCCACACAATTTCCATGGGTAGTGTCACCTAGGAGCAATAAAATGATGCCCATGTACCAAGAAGGGGCACAAAAATAATGAGAACAAAGTCCTATGAAGACTTGAGGTTAGGAATGAAGGACAATTCAGACTTACACTGCTGAGGAAAGAGCAGAGGGAGTGAGGCTGTCACAGTAGATACCAGCATAAACAACCTTGAAACCAAGGACCATATTAGACCTTCTTCTCTCAAAAATTTGATCCCATGTGAGAGACCCAAGACCAAAATAAAAACTGAGCAACAAATGGGGTTATAAATAAGAAGTAAATTCAGTGACAGAAAAAGAAAGGAAGTTTTACTTATACTTCTGAAAATCGTACTTGCTACATTTATTTTTGCATACACACTGCCGGAAGCAAATTTCTAAAAGTTTATAAGGCATGTCTATTTGTTATAAATCAAAATGTACCATAGCCTCTTTGGAATCAGACACAAAGGATAGTAGGATTTCCTCAACTTGAATGATTTATTATCTTTTTAAATCTGCAGTTAATGTTCTTAGTGGTACCTGAGAAATGGTAAATATTCTTGACAGAGGAACAGGCAAGGCTGGACACAGGAATGCCAAAGAACTCTGCATGTTTTACTCTAAAATGAGTTTTAGGCACTTACTTTGAATAAAAATGATATTAGATCCACTGAGAAGATAGTTCTTAAGCTGATATCATTTAAGAAATATAAAAAGTTACCACAGTCAAAATCCTAGTTAAAAAACCAGTTGTCAAAGCCCGGAAGCATTTTTTAGATTTTAAGAGAAAAATTATTGATTATTTGAAGAGCTTTATAGCACAAACTTCAGTTTCTCATTATTACTAATAATGCTCCATTTGACCGTTGATCTCAGAGAAACCATCCACTTGGCACACAAATCAGCAATTCCATTACCAGAGCAGTTGCAAGGAATGTCAGTCCCTGATGAGGCAGATTAATTTCCCATGAACACATCATTAAAAGCTGGTTCTCTATGCAGAATGCAATGTCTCAGCAATCAAAGATGCCGTGGAGTCCCAAATATGTAAGAGCAGCAGCCGAAATGCAATTTACTTCTTGCTAAAGGAAAAGTGATCACCCAGGCGCAAAATCCAGTCTGTGGAAAAGAAAATGAGCAAGATTGAGCCACTTGAGAGACTCAAAGTTATTTGCTTTTAGAGTATTTTTCAGGACTGCTGTAATGTGCATTTCCCTTGAGAGTAACTATGACAGATTATTGGAGAGATTTGGAAGATGGCCTTTAAGTATTTATGTAAAAAAAAGTATGAAAAGTCGAATGATTTTTTTATATGCTTCTAGTACATTCTTATATAGTGTCTTAATTTACAATAGCATCTCTTTCACATTATGCAACATATTAACCAGCTGGACTCTCTAGTCCCTGTGATTGAGAGAAAGGAGACAGTCGCATGAAAGTTGAAAAAAATAAAAGGCTAGCATGCTGCTAATTCAAGAGAGTTACCTGAGAATACTTTATCAGAAAGGTCCATTGAGCTCTACTACCATACACAAAGCCTTACCAAGAAAATCCACACTGTGCCTTATTGCCACATTTTGTATTTCCTCATGCAAAAGATAGAATTTGTTGCTCTGATTCAATGCATTCACCACTCTTTCCTTAAAAATCCTTTTAATGAATTTTGAAATCCTTTCAAAGTAGGTCATATACTTGAATTCTCCAATTAACTATCATGGAATAACATAGAACAGGGGGGGACGTGGCAAGATGGCGACAGGGCAACCCGGCGTCTGAAGCCCTCTGCAAGGGAGATCTGCAGTGGGTCTCTGACTCTCGCCCTGAGGAGCTGGGGACCCCAGTATCGCAGCCTGCTCTGCAGACAGAGCTCAGCCACTGCCATCGGAACGACTGGACAGTTTTGACTGCATTCCAAATGGTCCTGCCGCCGCCGCCGCCGCTGCCACCCCACCCCCACCGCCACTGCCGCTGCCGTTGCTGGTGCCACCGCCGCCACGGCCTCTGGGAGGGGTAGCATATCGCACCACGTGGCCCGAGGAGATCCACAACGAACCGCTTCAGGGAAGATCTGCTGGGATCGCTGCCACCTATCCTGCGTCCGAGACTGTCCTGCCCGCCC
>NW_007231056.1:32979-34079 GCF_000164805.1 Carlito syrichta | reverse complement strand
GTAAACTTACAGCCCCACTGCACGGACAGATTCCAGGACAGTGGGAAGTGGGTTCCACATTATCCACATGCCTGTCAGCGAATAACAGGACCTGCAGACAGATTTTGAATCACAGCTCTCCCCTTAAATACATCTCAAAACTGCAAAAAGGACCACCTCCAACCTACAGTGCAACTTCAGAATTGAACAAAGTAAGAGGACATACATAAAGAATAGGAGATTGAACAAACAGAAGTAAAACCAATCTCTTTACCCCTAAATAACAGAATTAAAGAAGACAGTGATGTGGAGGGAAGGAAAAAGTAGAGAGGGGGAAAGAAACCGCACAAATGAAGAAAAACCAAAAGAAGTATATAGGTCCTACACAGACCCCTGGGAAATCAAACACTGAGAAAACATATTCTGGAACACAGACAATGAAGAGTCCCCAGAATGACTGGTTACATGCAACAAACCCAGACATCAAGACATTAATGGAGAGAATTTAAAAAATTGAGGAGAGGCAAGAAGAAAATAGGAAGGAGCTGTTGTCAGAAATGACAGCAGTAAAGAATACTGTGATGGAAATGAACAACAGACTAATAAGCATGGAAAGCAGAATCAGCCAAGCAGAAGAAAGAATCTCAGAGCTCGAAGACCAAAACACAGAACTAACCCAAACTGTCAAAAGCATAGAAAAGAAGCTCAAAAAGGCAGAACAAAACCTGCAAGAGATGAATGATCACTTCAAGAGACCAAATCTAAGAATAATTGGGCTTCCTGAGGCAGAAAGAGAAAAAGAAGCCATGCTGGAACAAACATTTCATGAAATCATTCAAGAAAACTTCCCTCATCTCATTAAGGATGAAAAAATTCAAATACAAGAGATTCAGAGAACCCCTGCAAGAAAACAAATGAGAAGACCAACTCCCAGACACATAATAATTCGCCTAAACAAAGTAGCTATGAAAGGAAAAATCCTAAGGCAGCAAGAGAAAAAGGCCAGACTACCTACCAGGGAAAACCAATTAGAATAGCAGCAGATTTATCCACAGAAACCCTTCAGGCCAGAAGAGCCTGGAGCCCTATCTTCAAAGTCCTAAAAGAGAACAATTTCACCA
>NW_007231056.1:29544-32217 GCF_000164805.1 Carlito syrichta | reverse complement strand
AGCAACTTCTTGGAAAACTAAAGAAAGATATTGACTCTAACACTATCATAACTGGGGACTTTAATACACCACTCACAACCCTAGACAGATCATCAGGACAAAAAATCAGCAAGGAGATCCGGAACCTCAATGTGACTTTGGACCAAATGGACTTAATTGATACCTACAGAACACTCCATCCAAAGACCACAGAATACACATTCTACTCATCACCACATGGAACATATTCTAAGATCGACCACATACTCGGCCATAAATCAAGCATAAGCAAATTTAAAAGGACCGAAATTCTACCAAACACCTTCTCAGACCACAGTGGAATAAAAATAAACATTGACATCAACAAAGTCCCCCCAAAACCCACAAAGACATGGACACTAAACAGCATGATGCTGAACAACTCCTGGGTCAACGACGAAATCAAAGCATGGATCAAAAGATACCTGGAAACAAATGAAAATGAAGAAACATCTTACCAAAATCTCTGGGATGCCCTGAAAGCTGTAGTAAGAGGGGAATTTATATCCCTACAAACACACATGAAGAAAATGGAAGGAACAGAAATGCACAACCTAACAAGTCACCTAAAGAAGCTGGAAAAGCAAGACCACCAAAACCCTAATTTCAGCAGAAGAACCCAGATCACCAAAATAAAAGCCCAAATCCAGGACATAGAAGACAAAAAGACAATACAAAAAAATCAATGAAACAAAAAGCTGCTTCTTTGAAAGGGTAAACAAGATTGATGGTCCCCTAGCTAGACTGACCAAGAAAAAACGAGAAAAAAACCAAATAAGCATAATCAGAAACACAAAAGATGAAGTCACATCTGACCCTGAAGAAATACAAAAGATCATTAGAGACTACTACGTACACTTGTATGGAAACAAACTTGAAAACCAGAAGGATTGAAGGACTTTCTGACATCACACAACCTACCTAGGTTGGAACAAGAAGAAATGAGACCCTAAATAGACGAATAACAATCAAGGAAATCAACTACATAATAAGAAAACTTCCTACAAAAAAAAGCCCTGGTCCAGATGTCTTTCCAGCAGAATTCGACAAGACATTCAAGGAGGAGCTGATACCAATCCTACTGAAGGTATTCCAGGTGATTGAAAAAGATGGAACTCTCCCCACATCATTTTACGAAGCCAACATCACATTGATACCCAAACCAGGTAAAGATCCAACAAAGAAAGAGAACTACAGGCCAATATCTCTGATGAACCTAGATGCTAAAATTCTCAACAAGATCCTAGCAAACCGGATTTAGCAATACATCTCAAAAATCATCCACCATGATCAAGTAGGCTTCATTTCTGGCATGCAAGGCTGGTTCAACATTCGTAAAACCATAAATGTAATTAAATACATCAACAGATGTCAAAACAAAAACCACATGATCATATCACTAGATGCAGAAAATGCTTTTGATAAAATCCAGCACCCCTTCTTGATAAAAACCCTTGAACATCTAGGCACATGGGGAACATACCTCAAAATAGTAAAAGCCATCTACAAGAAACCCACAGCCAGCATACTCCTAAATGGACAAAAATTGGAACCAATTCCCCTGAAAACTGGAACTAGACAAGGATGCCCACTCTCTCCCCTCCTGTTCAACATAGTATTGGAAGTCCTGGCTAAAGCAATCAGAGAAGAGGAGGCAATCAGAGGTATTCAAATAGTAAAAGAGGAAGTTAAGTTATCTCTCTATGCAGATGATATGGTGGTGTACCTTGAAAACCCAAGAGAATCTGTCAAAGGCCTCCTTACATTGATAAAACCTTTGGCAAAGTCTCAGGATACAAAATAAATGTACAAAAGACAATCACATTTCTCTACACCAATAATAAACAAACAGAAACCCAAATAAAAAACACAGTTCCATTCACAATAGCCACAAAAAAAATGAAATACCTTGGCATCTTCCTAACCAGAGACGTGAAAGACCTTTACAATGAAAATTACAAAACACTACTCAAAGAAATCAAAGCTGACATGAACAAGTGGAAAAATATCCCATGCTCATGGATCGGAAGAATCAACATTGTGAAGATGTTCATCTTACCTAAGGCAATCTACAGATTCAATGCAATACCCATCAAATTACCAGCAACATTCTTCTCAGACCTAGAAAAAACAACACAGGAATTCATATGGAAACACAAACGTCCAAGAATAGCCAGAACAATCCTCAGCAAAAAAAACAAAGCAGGTGGTATCACAATACCAGATTTCAAACTTTACTATAAAGCTACAATCATCAAAACAGCCTGGTATTGGTACAGGAACAGGCATATAGATCAATGGAACAGAATTGAGATTCCAGAAGCAAAACCTCAATTTCTCAACCAACTCATTTTCGACAAAGCCCCCACCACCTACCAATGGGGAGAGGAGAACCTATTCAGTAAATGGTGCTGGGAAAATTGGCTGACCACATGCAGAAGATTGAAACAGGACCCTTATCTATCCCCATGCACAAAGGTTAACTCCAAATGGATCAGAGACCTAAATGTAAAACCTCAAACCATAAGAACCTTAGAAAAGGAAGGAAATACTCTCATGGAAATCGGAACTGGCATCCAATTCCTGTACAAAACCCGAAACCCACAGGACTTAAGAGAGAAGATAGACAAGTGGGACCTTATTAAACTGACAAGC
>NW_007231056.1:10527-29282 GCF_000164805.1 Carlito syrichta | reverse complement strand
ATCCAATGCAATACTATAAGAAAATGACTGACGGTACTGGGAAACTATGGGGGGGAGGGGGATGGGATTAACAGTAGCAGATATCTGTCGGGCGATGGGAAAACACCTCTTATCCACAGGGTGACTGAATGAAACGTAATTGTACACCTAACCCTTAACTGTACCACACAAAACCATAATAAAAAATACTGATTAATGAAAAAAAAAATAACATAGAACAAAATTACCAAAAAAATGAAGGGCTTTCATTTGTGGCCTACCTAGTATATGCCCATCCTTTGCTGAATATTTACATGCATCAATTCATAAAGCATCTAATGTAGATATATTTTCTGCTTACTTAAAAGTAAAATTGGAGTTTAAAATGTTTCTGGTGACACAGCTAAAGAATAATAGCACTGAGTCTTGAAGGCAGGACTTTTGAACTCCAAAGTCCTTGTTTATGCTGCCATGCTATGATCTTCCTTTCCTTAAGACAGGGGAGTAGTAAATATCATGCTTTCTTTAACCGGGAAGTCACCAAGCTTAGGGTAATACGTACCTTAGAAAGCAGCATTAGATGAGCTCAGTAGAATGTCAGACAGATGCTCAGATCCCAAGAGCCTCACTGCCAGCATCTTCTGCCCAGTTGACATCTCTTGCCCAGATTGTTCAGAGGAGCTCATATTATCCCTTGAGGAAGGCTTACAAGTTACCAGCTGAACAAATAATAGAAAACAAATCCAGTGAATGCTTAAACACAAAATTAATGAAGGAATAGCCATCATGGCTTTCTGTGAAGAAAAAAAAACAAAACAACTATGCTTAGCTAACCTATGCAAGTTCTTTGTGTAGGTAAATAGACATGAAGATAAGGAAAAACCAGTAGCCATAACTGAAGACGGATTTAGGCTTTCAAAAATCTTTCCCCAGTGAAACCTTTAGGGCAATGTAATTACCATAAGTTTTGTGGCCTGTTTTATCATGTCTTGAAATCTACAACAAAGATAGAAAGCCAGTGAAGGAAAGAAAGAGATACTTTATACAGTGGAAAAAAATGTGGCAAGCATAATACCCCAAAGATTGATGTGCAGAGATAATTTCCTTTTAAAATTTTATATATAGTCTTAAGAAATAAAAACCCCACGTGCACATACAGTACCACATTCTAATTTGAAACATCAAGATAAAGAAGCTGGCAAATTTCTTCAAGATCATGTGAATGGGCTAAAGTGTAAAAGATCAATTTCAAGTGGTCAGAAACTAAATAAAACATATTACATCATTCATGGAACACCTATCATATTTTAGTTTTAGGTGAGACACTAGAAATAAATGAAAGTCTCTAACAACAAACTAATTCATGATCTTTGGTTTGTAAAGTACAACATGCTCTGTGGTGCCAGATATTTGAATAAAATGGGTAAAATTGTTTCTTTTATAGGATATGTTGTGTAGATACAAAACAAAAACTCTAACAATGCAATAAATGCAAGAAGGGACAAACACAAAGAATGCCTTGCACAAGGCTTAACCTTAGTGTTATTGACATTTTAAGTTGGACAATTCTTTACTGTGGGGCTGTCCTGTGCATAGGAGAATTTTTAGCAGCATCCCTGGCCTCTGCCCACTAGATTATAGCAGCATCTTCTCTCCCAGTCCTTAAGTTTCGACAACCAAAATTGTCTCCAGGTATTGCCAAATGTCACAAAGGAGGGGAGTACAATTGTTCCCTTTTGAGAACCTTTGCTGCTTGAACAATATGAACTAGGAGCATCTAACTCTAAAATGGTGATGGGAAGGAGTGTAGTGCAGGGGAGTAGGAGAGAGGTGGGAGACTGAAGGAAGGTTTTGGAGATAGTACCTAACACACAGTCTTTGAGAATGGCAGGTAGTAGCCATTCTCAAAGAGAATGGTGGTAGCCATCCTCAAAGAGGCAAGGCATACCAAATCAGAAGCATTCGTGATCATAGAAGGAAGAGAAAACCATAGTTCCTCGGTTTGGAAATTTGATCCCCTCTACTTCACTGAACAATCATTGACGTGAGGTGCTGAGAATGTAAACAATTCAAAGGAGCTCACAGTTCAGTTCAGCAATTCTCAATCTTAACATCTCCCCACACTTCTGTATTGTAATATTGTGATCATTTATGGGATTTGTCTCACACAATTTGTTACTAATACTTGTTTTTTTACAATGTGGCGGAATGGTTTGCTATTATCAATAGTCTATTTCTAAAATGAAATTATTCTCATTCACTGGCATTCTGATAGTTGTTTTGAGTAATAAAAGGGTGGCATTAATAGAAAGCTGACTTATTGGGTAAAACTGCAATTCGTCCTGTTTCCCTTGATGCTCAGAGATTGTTGTCCAAGTGATTACTATTCATGTTGGTGGGCACTAGCCTAAAATCTGTTATTTAAATTAGGAGAGAGCCGGGCTCGGTGGCTCAACCTGTAATCCTGTGCTTTGAGAGGCTGAGGTGAGTGGATTGCCTGAGCCCGCAGGTTCAAGACCCACTTGGGCAAGTTGGCGAGACCTTATCTTTACAAGAAATAAAAAATTAGCCAGGCGTGGCAGCACGTGCCTGTAGTTCCAGCTACTTGGAAGGCTGAGGCGGAAGGATCGCCGGAGCCCAGCAGGTTGAGGCTGCGGTGACCGGGAGCGGCTACTACACTCCAGTCTGGGCGACAGAGTGAGACTCCAACTCAAAAAAAAAAAGAAAGAAAGAAAGAAAGAAAGAAAGAAAGAAAGAAAGAAAGAAAGAAAGAAAGAAAGAAAGAAAGAAAGAAAGAAAGAAAGAAAGAAAGAAAGAAAGAAAGAAAGAAAGAAAGAAAGAAAGAAAGAAAGAAAGAAAGAAAGAAAGAAAGAAAGAAAGAAAGAAAGAAAGAAAGAAAGAAAGAAAGAAAGAAAGAAAGAAAGAAAGAAAGAAAGAAAGAAAGAAAGAAAGAAAGAAAGAAAGAAAGAAAGAAAGAAAGAATTGAAATAGAGTGTGATAAATGGACCCACATATTTTTGGCAATTTTTATCTTGAATTTGTATCTCTTTGTTGGGCTTTCTTAGCACCACTTTTCTTAGTTTAGCTTCTCTCTCTTCAATCATTTCCTGTCTTATTCTCATTAGGTGTCTTTTGTTGTACTGGTCAACATTCAATCTTCAACATATAATTTGTGAGAACCTACTGTGTGAGGGCCAGTATTTTAGACTATTTTGACTTTTCTTATTTATTAACCTTTAATTTCAATAACGTGGGGGTGAGACAGTATGAAAATTATATAAATTTCCTTTTTGTTTGGTTTTTGTGGTTGCCCCACTTGAATGAACACAGTGCTATGGTCAAAATCACTGCAGGTGGAAAGGTCTGGTGATGAGAGACATATGTCTTATGCTTCTGGTGTATTGGGCAAAAAATTTAAAAAAAGAAGTTTAGAATCTTAATTGATTAAAAACATTCATCCTGGGAAATCATCCAAACCTATGGTTTCAAATACTGCCTACACATTTTGGTGACTGTGATTTTCTTTGGCTCATCCAAGCCTTTCTCTAAAGCCCCAGAACCATCTATATACACTCTTGGATGTCCCATAGGCACCACAAACTCAGTACCTTTTATGGTAAATTAATTTATTTATTCCCTCAATTTCCTGTCTTCTCTTGTAGCTTCTACATCAGCAAAAGTCACAACTGGGTGCAGTGGCTCATGCCTGTAATCCCAGCACTTTGGGGGCAGAGGCGAAAGGATTGCCTGATCTTGGGGGTTCTACACCAGCATGGGCAACTTGGTGAGATCCTGTCTCTACAGTATATCAAAAAATTAGCTGGGCATGGTGGTGTGCACCTGTAGCTCCAGCTACTTGGAAGGCTAAGGTAGAAGGATCGCTTGAGCCTAGGAGCTGGAGGCTATGATGAGCTGTGACCATGACTGCACTCCATTCTGGGTGACAGAGACTACAATTTAAAAAAAAAATCACAATTCTCCATCTAGTAACTCAAGACAAAATCTGTTCATCTTTGATTCCTTTCTCTAGTGTCTCCACATGTAGTCACTCATCTAGAGCAGGATTTTCTTCCTTAGTAGATTTACTGTCATTATGTTCTTTCTCCTTCTTAATGACTGATTTTTTTGTTTCAGGCCACCTTTCTTCTTCCAGTCTTCCACACTGTTGTAGAATAGTCATATAACGTTATACCTCTGCTTAAAATCTTAAAATGCCCCAATATTTCCCATAGCCAGTTAATAAATTGATCCTTTTTATCCAGGTCATCATTCAAGTTCTCTTGCATTTTACTATTCATGTTCATTTATCTTTCTTAAAGCCCTAGACCACACACCTGACCCAACTCACTGTCATATCCTGCTTGGGCAAATAAAAAATCTTGCTATTGTTCTCTCAGCAGTCATTCTTGCCTTCTCATAATTTATTCTCCACAGAGTATCCAGTGTAATCACTTAAAAATATTGCTCCCCCGTAGAACTCTAATAGCTTCTCTGTGAACTGAGGACAAAATACAATCTTGAATATGCCCATGAGACCCTGCGTAGGCAAATCCCTCCCAGCTCTCACCCGACCTCGGTCTGCTCTCCTTGCTCCGTGTGTTCCCACCACAATAGCCTCTTTCAGATCTGTGAATTGCCTGCTTCCTTCTCTCCCTAGGGTCTTCTTCCACTGTTTTTTCTGCCTAAAATACTCTTCCCTTCACGTTTTCCCTAGCTAAGTATTACTTATCTTTTGAGTATTTTCTTACCAAATTACTTTTGGTTTTAAAAAAATGTCAGGTTATTTATATCACACTCCTTGCTATTTCTATGTTTTATTATGAAATTGTCTTTCTTTCATCCAACATTGCATTAGCCTGCCCTAAAGTCCTTGGTGTATGAGAAGTCTTCTCATCCAGAAATGCTTTCTGAAGACCTCAGGCTAAATTGGACAGCCCTGCTCCATGTTCCTAAGGATTGTGATCTAACTTTGTCCACCTCATTTCAATTAAAATCTCCTGGGAGATTTTTCCATATTGAATTTTTTTTTACTAATGAAAATATTAACCAGCCATATTGATTCAGTAAGTAGTCCAGTAAGAATGCAGTGCTGAGTTTCCTGGGAATTGAGTTTTAAAATTCCAGGCCAACCTGAAGTCAGAACTTTCCTTTTATTGCTCAATTTCAGTGATTTTCTCCAGTGACCTATAGCAGAAAAAGTTCTAATAATTACTTGCTTAATTGACCTTATATCCTTTTGGAGTATAATTACTTCTCATGAATCAGACTTATGCTATATTTCTTTTTCTTTTGAGATTTGGAGAAGAGTTATAGGAGAAAGAGAGAAACGAGACTCTTTATTTTGTTTATATTTATTATTGTTCTTATTGTGAAAATGTTTGCTCAGCCTGGATGTATGTCATTACCTATGAGTCTTCCGTGAATTCCTGTCAATCAATTCTCACATAGATACAGGACTGGGTTTTCTTTTTGCAGATGACAGAGGCCTTAGTCTTTATGCAGAAAGAATTGTTGGAGACAGCGTTTCCCCTAGAGGGCGATGGGAGTTGTTTTAATCCGGCAGCACCACTATGTGGGTCATATGGGGTGATAATTTCAAAATGCCTGATTCAGTTGTCTCCTTTAGTGTCTACCACATTCAGGAGCAGCGATTAGCATGTGCTCCAACAGGTAATTGACTGGTCAATAACACTCAGATATGTCTTTGAAAGGCATTACCGCTTTTTTGTTGGCCAAGAAGTGGCAAATACAATTTTCTTTTTTTGAAAGGATCAAGAAGAATCTTTTATGTGAGGGAGGATTGAGATGCCCAAGTAGGGCATTTCATACTACTCACCTTCTTGGAGTAGAAGAATTTTCTAGAAAGACTGTCCAGAGAAATGTATATAATGTTATTTGCTTATACTATGAGTGAATGATGAGTGAGTGATGTGAATATGTGCTGTCTTAATATATACACGTGCAATACCAGTTGCATTTAGAGTGCAAGTTCCCAATTTTACACACCCATTATTAGCCTCATTTTAACCATGTGCTAGTTGTTTTGAGAAATTCTGAAGCAGCTGCTATCACTAGGAGGCAATTATGGCAGAGTGGTGAAGAGTAGAGGGTATAGACTTGCTGCTTCCATCCTTCCCTTCCACTGTCTCTCTCTCTCTTCCTTCATTCCTTTCTCTCTCTTCCTTCATTCCTTTCTCTTCATTCCTAGTCTAATAAATTTATTAGAACATCTTTCTGTGTTAATTATTCAATGATTGTTTTTAGTTTTCTTTAAATATATTTTATCACAATCCTTTTAAAAAAATAGCTGTTTTATATTAATTAAGTCTCCTTTGTATGTTTTCCATATATTTTATTATTTTCTCTACTCTTTTTAGCTTATTGTTTATTTCTATTTCACTTAAAAAATTTCATATCTTATCCCTTCCTGCTGTGGGAATTTTTCCATCCTCTCAATAAGTCCTGCTTTCTGACTTAAAAAAAAATCATGTCTTATTGTGTTTTGGCAACATGTTTTCCACTTTGTGCTGATTCTAATGTACAATACCTTTATGTGGTCATTTTGTTTGTTTCAAAAAATGAGAAATACATTTGATCATTTTATTTTTCTCTGAGCTCAGATAGCTCATTTTAATAGAGGCTTCTCCATTCGGTCTCTCTGTCTCACTGGTTCATGCAAATGTGTTTTGCTTCTTATGATACACACATTTATCACCTGAAAAATTATACCTTTATCAAAAATGTAGTTCCTGGCTCAGCTCAGTGGCACATGCCTGTAATCCCAGCAGTTTAGAGGCTGAGATGGGAGAATTGCCTGAGCCCAGGAGTTTGAGACCAGACTGAGCAATATAGAAAGACCTCATCTCTGTAAAAAATCAAAAAATTAACCAGGTATGGTGGCTCACACCCAGACATGAACAGTCTCAGCTACACAGGAGCGGAGGTGGAAGAATTGCTTAAGCCCAGGAGTTTGAGGTTGTGGTGCCATGATTATGCCATTGTACTCCAGCCTGGGCAACAGAGTGAGACCCCAGCTCAAAAAAAAAAAAAAGTATTTCCTGTTGTCAATTACCGATGTGAAATAAGTTGAAAATATTTTCTGAAAATATACACTCTATCATACCATGTTTTATGCTACATTGTAAAAGCTATTTTCTCCCCAAATTGTTTATGATTCAAAAGCAGCAACCATAACTTATTTTTCCTTGACCCTCTAGTGCCTAACATGGTGCTTGAAATATTGTAGGTATTCAATAAATAAGGATAAATTAAGTATGTAAGTAAGGAAATTAAGCAAAAGGAAGTGCAAAAGGAAGTGACTGACACTGTAAGAAGGAAACAGAAGATCTTATAAAGGAAATAACATTGCAATTAAAATTTGAAACTCAGAGAGGCAGACGCCCCTCCCACCTGCTGGATCAGACACAGACACGTCCGGTCTGAGTGGAAGACTTGACAAGCATCAAGCAGGGGAGCAAACCCATACCCCCACTGCATGGACAGATTGTAAGGCAGTGGGATGTGGGTTCCAGGGGGTCCACACACCTGTCAGCAGACACTGGGATCTGCAGCTAGTTTCTGAATCACAGCTCACCCCTCAATTAAATCTCAAAACTGCAAAAAGTACAGCCCTCCACCCTTTGTTCAGAATTGAACAAAGCCAGAGGATCCACATAAGGAAGAATGGGAGATTGAGAAAAAGAAGTAAAAGATACCCCCATCCTTCAAAAAACAGAATTAAAGAGGTTAACAAAAAGGGAAAGGGGGAGAGGGAAATCTACACAAATGAAGAAAAGTCAAAAGAAGAATATGGGTATCACACAGACCCCTGGGAGGTCAGACACTGAGAATACAGAATTCAGAATGCAAACAATGAAGAGCCCTCAGTATGACTGGTCTCAAATCACAAACACAGATATCAAGACATTAATAGAATAAATAGAATTGAGGAGAGACAAGAGGAAAGAATGAAGGAGTTGATAACTGAGATAATAGCAGTAAATAATACAGGGAATGAAATGCATAACAAACTGATAATCATGGAAAGCAGAATTAGCCAAGTAGAAGAAAGAATCTCAGAGTTTGAGGACCAAAATAAGGAACTAAATAAAACTGTCAAAAACATAGAAAGAAGCTTAAAAAGACAGAGCAAAACTTTCAAGAGATGAGCAATTATTTAAGAGGCCGAACCTAAGAGTAATTGGACTTCCTGAGGCAGAAAGTGAGACAGAGACCACACTGGAACAAACATTCCATGAAATTATCCAAGAAAACTTTTCTTATCTCATCAGTGACACAACCATTCAAACACAAGAGATTCAGAGAACCCTTGCAAGACAACAAATGAGAAGACCAACTCCTAGACACATAGTAATTCATATGCACAAAGTAGGTATGAAAGAAAACATCCTAAAGGCAGCAAGAGAAAAGGCCAGCCTATATACTGGGGAAGACCAATTAGAATAATAGCAGATTTATCTGCAGAAACACTTCAGACTAGGAGAGCTTGGAGCCCAATCTTTGAAGTTATCAGTGATAAACAATTTCAAGCAAGAATTACCTACCCAGCTAAGCTAAGCTTCATCGGTAATGGAGAATTAAAATCTTTCCCAGACATTCAATCCCTAAGAGCTTATGCAGCTTCCAGATCAACTTTACAAGAAACACTTAAGAAAGTATTAAATACAGGAGAAAGGAAAAAAAGAGTGATAACTCCCTTCACAAGAATGCAGGAAAATGATTGACAACATACATGAATCAACCCAAAAATCAAAATAAAGACAAAAAACAGCAACAACAAACTCTATAAAAACCTCATGACAGGGGTAAACTCCCACATCTCAATAATTAGCCTGAATGTGAATGGACTAAATGCACCACTGAAAAGGCATAGGATGACAAAATGGATAAAATATCACAAGACAACAATAGATTGTCTTCAAGAGACTCATCTCACCAGAAAGGACACTCACAGACTCAAAGTAAGAGGATGAGAAACTAAATTTCAGGTGAATGGAACATGAAAGAAAGCAGGAATTACCATCTTAATATCAGACAAAATACCCTTTAAGCTTTCGGAAATTTAAAAAAGTATGGAAGGTCACTTCATAATGATAAAAAGTTCAATCCATCAACAAAAAATATCCATCCTAAACATATATGCACCCAACATAGGAGCACCAACTTTCATCAAGCAGCTTCTAGGCAAACTTAAAAAAAAGTATTGACTCTAACACTATCATAGCTGGGAACTTAAATACCCTAATCACAACCCAAGACAGATCATCAAGACAAAAAATTAGCAAGGAGATACAGAACCTCAACATGACACTTGACCAAATGGACTTAATTGATACCTACAGAACACTCCACCCAATGACCATGGAATATACATTCTACTCATCACTACATGGGATGAACTCTAAGACTGACCACATTCTCGACCATAAATCAGGTATAAACAAATTTCATAAGATTGAAATCCTGCCATGCGGCTTCTCAGACCACAGTGGAATAAAAATAAATATCGACACCAACAAAGTTTCCCCCAAGCCCACAAAGACATGGACATGACACAGCATGATGCTAAGCAATTCCTGGGTTAGCATGGACATGAAACAGAGATGAAAAGATACCTGGAAACAAATGAAAATGAAGAAACATCTTACAAAAACCTCTGGGATGCCATGTAATCAGTATTAAGAATGGAATTCATATCTCTACAAACACAAATGAAGAAAATAGAATGATAACAAGTTAACAGACTAACAAATCACCTTAGGGGGCTGGAAAAACAAGACCACCAAAACTTCAACTTCAGCAGAAGAATACAGATCACCAAAATAAAAACCCAAATTCAAGACATAGATGACAAAAAGATAATACAAAAAAAATCAATGAAACAAAAAGCTCGTTCTTTGAAAGGATAAGCAATATTGATGGTTCCCAAGCTAGACTGACCAAGAAAAAAAGAGAGAAAAAGCCCACATAAACACAATCAGAAATGCAAAGGATCAAGTTACAACTGACCCCGAAGAAATACAAAAGATGATCAGAGACTACTGTGTACACTTATATGGAAACAAACTTGAAAACCTAAAGGAAATGGAGGACTTTCTGACATCACACATCCTCCCCAAGTTGAAACAAGAAGAAGTCAAGACTTTAAATAGACCAGAAACAACCCAGGAAATTGACTATATTAAAAAAAAGCTACCCACAATAAAAAGCCCTGGACCAGATGGCTTTCAAGTAGAATTCTATAAAATATACAAGGAGGAACTGATACCAATCCTACTTAAAGTATTGCAGCAATCAAGAAAGATGGAACTCTCCCCAAATCATTTTATGAAACTAACATCACACTGATATCCAAACCAGGTAAGAATCCAGCAAAGAAAGAGAACTACGGGCCAATATTCTTGATGAACATATATGCTAAAATTCTAAACAAGATTCTTACAAATAGGATTCAACAACACATCTCAAAAGTCATCTACCACGACCAAGTAGGCGTCATCTTAAGGATACAGGGCCAGTTCAACATTTGTAAGACCATAAACATAATTAAATACATCATTAGATGTAAAAACAAAAACCACATTTAGACATGGAAAAAGCTTTTGACAAAATCGAGCACCTCTTCTTGATAAAAACCCAAGAACCATCTATTAGAAACCCACAGCTTATAAACAGACAGAAATTGGAACCATTTCCCCTGACAACAGGAACAAGACAAGGATGCCCCTCTCACTTTTCCTTTTCAACATAGTTTTGGAAGTCCTAACTAGAGCAATCAGACAAGAGAAGGAGATCGGGGTATCCAAACAGGAAAAGAGGACGTCAAGTTATCCCTTGTTGCAGATGACATGATTCTATACCTAGAAAACCCAAGAGAATCTGTCAAAAACCTCCTCGCACCAATAAAGGACTTTGGCAGAGTCTCAGGGTATAATATCAATGTGCAAAACACAGTTGCTTGTCTATACACCAACAATAAACAAATGGAAGGCCAAATAAAAAGCACAATCCCATTCATAATAGTCAGGAAAAAAATCAAATACCTTGGCATCTTTCTAACCAGAGACATGAAAGATCTTTACAATGAAAACCACAAGACACTGCTCAAAGAAATCAAAGATGACACAAACAAATGAAAAAATATTCCATGTTCATGGACTGGAAGAATCAACATTGTTAAGATGTCCATCCAAGGCAATCTACAGATTTAACACAATACCCATTAAATTACCAGCAGCATTCTTCTTAGAACTGGAAATGACAATTCAGGAATTCATATGGAAACACAAACAACCATGAATCGCC
This sequence comes from Carlito syrichta, assembly GCF_000164805.1. Lineage (NCBI taxonomy): Eukaryota > Metazoa > Chordata > Mammalia > Primates > Tarsiidae > Carlito > Carlito syrichta. The sequence goes on along the minus strand of NW_007231056.1, from coordinate 17,978 downwards.
AAAACAATCCTCAGCAAAAAAACAAAAATAGGGGCAACCACTTCTGGTCACTTCTCACTGTGGGAGCTTCTCTGTCCTCTCAATAAATCCTGCTTTCTCACTTTCTGGCTGTCTGTGTCCCTTATTCTTCCTGGGCATGAGACAAGAACCTTGATCCTGAAGAGCTGTGACCTGAAGAGCTGCAGAAGATCATTGAAGTGAAAGAGCTGTACACCCTAGAGGTCAGCAGATGGAACCAGCTGAACCAGTGCAGATGACAAAGAGTGTATATCAAAAATACTAAGAAGGACATTTCTGGCAAGATGGTGATGGGGCAGTTTGGTCCGTTAGACCCTCCACAAAAGAGAACACCCAGAAAGATGCTTGCTCTCCCCCAGGGATTGCAGCTTTCATCATTGCCAGCCTGCTCTTCACATGCTGCTCAACCGTGACCTCAGCTGCCTCCTTAACTGCCACCACCACTGCCGCTGCTGCTGCTGTCACCCTCCTCCTACCTGAAGTGACCCACAGCTCCCGGACCCGTGAAGCCCCCCACCAAGCACCGCACTACTGAAACAGCCACTGCCACTGCCATGCCCCACCCCTCACCTGGAGCTAGGCTCGTGGAGCTCTTCCCACACACTGCTGAAGCAGCAGCTGCCACCACCACTACCATTGCCTGCTCCCTCCCGCTCTGGTCAGCCTCTGACTTCCACCCAGCCTGGCCCGAGTAGCCCAGTATTATGCCGGCCTGCATTGCCCAGCAGACTCAGGCTGCAGCAGAAAAAGAGATCAGCTGGAGCCATGAGACCAGCTCCACCCAGCTTGGCCCCTCTTCCAGCTTGGGATGCAAGGTAATAACATCAAAATGGGAGGGACAGATGCCCCTCTCCCATGCTAGATAGACACAGGCCAGATCTGAGTGACAGATTTGGCAGGCAGCCCAGATCTGAACTGCCCTCTATAGCAGACCAGGGGCAACTGACCCTAACTGTGAACAACTCTACCAGCCTGCAGCTAAGGAGACGTTGAGACACTAAAAAGACCAATAACAGATCACAAAATTGACTCTGTCATACAAAAACCACCTACCAAAAAAGGCCTGGACTGGATAGCTTTTCAACAGAATTCTACAAAATGTACAACGAGGAGCCGATACCAATCCTATTGAAAATATTTCAGGCAATTGAGAAAGATGGAATTCTCCCCAAATCATTTTATGAAGCTAATATTACACTGATACCCCAACTGGGTAAAGATCCAACAAAGAAAGAGAACTACAGGCCAACATCCCTTATGAACAGAGATGCAAAAATTCTCAGCAAGATTCTAGCAGATTGGATTCAAAAACACATCTCAAAAATCATCGACTTTGACCAAGTAGGCTTCATCCCCAGGATGCAGGGCTGGTTCAACATTCGTAAGACCATAAATGTTTAAATACATCAACAGATGTAAAAATAAGAACCACATGATTGTCTCATTAGATGCAGAAAAAGCTTTTGATAAAATCCAGTATCACTTCTTGATAAAAACCCTCAAACACTTAGGTATAGAAGGAACATATCTCAAAATAGTAAGTGCCATCTATGACAAACCCACAGCTAACGTATTGCTAAAAATGTCAGAAACTAGAATTATTTCCCCTGAAATCTGGAACAAGACAAATCTACCAACTCTCACCCCTCTTGTTCAACATTGTGTTGGAAGTCCTAGCTCAGGCAATCAGCCAAGAGAAGGAAATCAGGGATATCTAAATAGAAAAAGAGGAAGTCAAGTTATCCCTCTTTGCTGATGATATGGTTCTATACCTTGAGAATTCAAGAGAATCTGTCAAAAACTGCTTGCACTGATAAAGGAATTTGGGGAAATCTCAGGGTACAAAATAAATGTGCAAAGACAGTTGCATTCCTATACACCAACAGCAAGCAGGCAGAGATCCAAATAAAAAGTACAATCCCATTCACAATAGATACCCCCCAAAATGAAATCCCTTGGCATCTTCCTAATCAGAAAAGTGAAAGACCTTTACAGTAAAAATTACAAAACTCTGCTTAAGGAAATCCAAGAAGACACAAACAAATGGACAAATATTCCATGCTCATGGAGAGGAAGGATCAACATCGTTAAGATGTCCATCCTACCAAAGGTAATCTACAGATTGAATGCAATACCCATTAAGCTACCAACATCATTCTTCTCAGACCCAGAAATGACAATACAGAAATTCATATGGAAACATAAATGACCACAAATAGCTAAAACAATTCTTAGCAAAAGAAACAAAGCAGGAGGTATCACACTTCCAGACTTCAAACTTTGCTATAAGGCTACCTTAATCAAAACAGTCAAGAACAGGGACATATATTAATGGAACAGGATAGAGATTCTGGAAGCAAAATTTCAATTCCTCAACCAACTTATCTTTGACAAAGCCTCCAACAACAACCACTGGGGAGAGGAGAACCTATTCAGTAAATGGTGCTGGGAAAACTGGCGGACCACATACTGAAGATTGAAACAGGACCCCTCCCTACCTATCACCATACACAAAAATTAACTCTAAATGGATAAAAGACCTGAATGTAAAACCTCAGACTATAAAAATCTTAGAAAATACAGGAGACACCCTTATGAAAATTGGAACTGGGAACCAATTCCTATTCAGAACTCTAAAGACCAATACCTTAAGAAATAAAACAGACAAGTGGGGCCTCATCAAATTAACGAGCTTCTGCAAAGCAAAAGAAACCACCAAGAGAGCAAGGAAAGAGCTCACAGAGTGTAAAAATATATTTGTCAACTCTTTATCCGACAAGGGCCTAGCATCTAGGATCTACAAGGAACTCAAATGCGCTGAAAGAAAAAAAAAACAGCCCCTTTAAAAAGTGGGCAAAAGACGTGAATAGACACTTCTCAAAAGAAGATATACAGGCAGCCAAGAGACACATGAAAAAGTGCTCAGCCTCACTCATCATCAGAGAAATGCAAATCAAAACCACATTGAGATACTATCTAACCCCTGTAAGAAAGACCATCATTAATAAAACAAACAACAATAGATGTGGGCGAGGACGTGGAGAAAAAGGAAAGCTTCTAAACTGCTGGTGGGAATGCAAACTAGTACAACCTCTTTGGAAGACAGTGTGGCGATTCCTGAAAGAACTAGAAACTGACCTTCCATATGACTCAGCAATTCCCCCTTTGGGAATATACCTGGAGGAACTCAAATCATTCTATAAAAAAGATAACTTGCACACGTATGTTTATTGTAGCTTTATTCACAATAGCAAAAACATGGAACCAGCCGTGTTGCCCATCAAAGCTGGACTGGATAAAAAAATGTGGTACATACACATGATGGAATGTTATGCAGCCATAAAGAAGGACAAATATATGACCTTTGCAGCAACTTGGATGGATTTGGAGTCAATCATACTCAGTGATTTATCACAGAAACAAAGAAGAGAGTTTCATATGTTCTCACTCATAAATGGACTTTGAACAATTATAATGCTATAAGAAAGTGATTGGCAGTAGTGGGAAACTATTGGGGGTGGGGGGTGGAATTGGCAGTTAAGGGAAACTGCTAGGGGTGGGAGGGGCATATCTCATCACAAGGGTACCTGCATGATCATTGTTTATATACCTAAACCTGAAATGTATCCACATCTTTATAATAAAAATTTAAAAATCAAACAAATAAAAACAAAACAAAACAAATAAAAAAAAGCAGGAGGTATCACACTCTCAAACTTTAAACTCTATTAAAAAACTGCTATAATCAGGATAGCCTGGTATTGGTACAAGAACAGGCATAGAGGCCAGTGGAACAGGATAGAGATTCCAGAAGCAAAACCTCAATTTCTCAACCAACTCATCTTGGACAAAGCCTCTACCACCAACGATTGGGGAGATGAGAACTTATTCAGTAAATGGTGCTGGGAAAACTGGCTGATCACATGCAGAAGATTAAAACAAGATCCCTACCTATCACCATACACAAAAATCAATTCTAAATGGATCAAAGACATAAATGTAAAACCTCAAACTATAAGAACCTTAGAAAATGTAGGAGACACCCTTATGGAAATTGGAACTGGCAACCAATTCCTGATCAAAACCCCAAGTGCCCATGTCGTAAGAGATAAGATAGATAAGTGGGACCTCATCAAACTGACAAGCTTCTGCAAAGTCAAAGAAACCATCAAGAGAACAGGGAGACATCCCATAGACTGGGATATTTTTCATTTGTATGTCTGACAAAGGCCTAATGTCTAGGATCTACAGGGAACTCAAAAAGCAAAAAAACAAACAGCCCCATTAAAAGTGGGCAAAAGATATGAAAAGACAGCTCTCAAAAGAAGACATATGCGCAGTCAACAGATACATGAAAAATGTTCAACCTCACTTGTTATCAAAGAAATGCAAATTAAAACTACACTGAGATACCATCTAACTCCAGTCAGGATAACTATCATCAATAACTCAAAAAACAACAGATGCTGGAGAGTATGCAGTGAAAATGGAACACTTCTACACTGTTGGTGGGAGTGTAAACTAGTATAACCTCTGTGGAAAACAATGTGAAAAATCCTAAAATATCTAGAATTTGACCTTCCATATGACCCCACAATCCCCCTACTGGGAATATACCCTGAAGAACTAAAATCACCCTTTAAAAAAGACACCTGCATACATATTTATCACATCATTGTTCACAGTAGCAATAACATGGAATAAACTGTGCTGCCTATCTAAAGAGGACTGGATTAAAAAAAAGTGATACATATACACAATGGAATATTACACAGCCATAAAGAAGAACAAAATCATGTACTTTGCAACAACCTGGATGGACTTAGAGTCTGTAATACTGAGTGATCTTTCACAGAAACAAAGAACTGAATATCACATGTTCTCACTCATAAGTGGACCTTGAACAATTATCGTAATACTATAAGAAAAGGATTAGCAGTAGTAGGAAACTGCTGGGAAGGGGGCGGGGAGGCTGATCGGCAGTAGTGGGAGTCTGCCTGGGGAAGGAGTCATACAAGGGTACCTGCATAATGAACACTTGTATACCTAACTCTGAATTGTACCCCACACACAAAAAAAGAAATTTGATTTAGAAAGATTAGGAATTTTCCATGACAACAAGGTAGAACAGAAAGCTGCTAAGCCAATAGAATGTTATAAACAGGCTTGGAGCTCATGCTTATTGGATTTCAATGATTCCATTTTTGAGCTAGTCATAATGGATTTTGACTGAGTCTGGCTTTTGTGCTGATGTCTGGATCCTGAGGTGAGATAGGTACCACCCCAAATAACATTGACTAAAAATAAAGAATAAATGACTCTATAATAAATAAAGAACCACAGAAGTAGTAATGAATGTTAGGGAGGCAAAGACAATATGTCTAACGTGAGCTAACTACTGGTTGTTTATGATCAAGATGAATTCTTTTTTCAACATATAGAATTTCAATTTTTTGGGTCTAATTTTATGCAATTTTGCCATCTATGAGGGATCATAAATGTATTCCCTTCCAAGCAAGAGAAAACAAAAAATATATCCAGTGATATCCAACTGTAAGTCCAAGAACTTAATGTGATGTTCACTTAATTCAACAGAGCTCCTCATAGTCTGGAAACCTGGGATAAATGCTCAAAGCCAATACTGCCAAACCACTCAAATGTCTGATAGAAGAAAAATAGACACATTCAAATAAAATTCACACTTTAAAATTCACAACTCCATAGAATACAGCATATTCTGCTAACATGAGAAAGCAAAATTTAATAATCTGGATTCTACCTATTTGTCTTCTTGCCAATTTTCCAATGTTCTCTGTGATCACATTAGAAATGGGCACTGGGAAGATGCTCTTTTGGGACAAGTTTGGAAATCTGCAGAGTGCCTTAGCATTTGAATCCTGAGTATTTGCTTTCTATGTGTGAGGTTATTCTGAGGGGTTTAGTCAATTTTTGTTAATGCATGTGCTAGTGACCAAAGTCAGATCTGATCACATTATTGTCCTTAAACTTATGCTATGCTTTGGGATTATCTATCTCTTAGAAGCTAGACTCAGTGCTCTCTGACAAAACCACAAGCCTTTAGATTAATGACTTCTATTATCCAGTCTCTTGGGTCAATGGGAAGCCCATTGGGAAATAGCACAGTTTGTTCCTGCTTGCAGTCTGCATCCCAGTAATGGCCTTGACAATGGAGTAATTGTCACCAAGGATAGGCAGGGAGTGATGAGCAGAAGATATTTAGGAAGTCTGGGGATGTCAAGAAATGTATCCTTCCAGGTATCCTCCCAGTTTGTTTCCAGCTGCTTAACTGTGCTTCCATGCCCTCCAGTTTAAAACAGACATTTTGGCTTTTGACCAAGCAAGATACACAACTATGTAGCTTTCAAACACTTTTAAAATTTCCATCCAGAGAAATAGAATCACACTTAATGAAAACATGTTTTCTTCCTAATTCTACATTCTTCAAATAAAGTTTTATCTTTTTCACTGAATTTTGCCGAAAGACTCAAGAAATTACCAACAAGAGCTTCCTCTAAGAAAGGTTCTCTTACCTATTGGTTTTAGTCTTCTGACATTTCCTAGTCCTGTTGGTTCCTTAGGGATGCTCTAACAAATTACCATAAACTGGATGGGTTAAAACAACAGAAATGTATTATCTTATAGTTTAGGGGGCGAGGGGTCCAAACTCAAGATGCTGGCAGTGCCCTGTTCCCTCAGAAGGGTCCAGGGGAGAATCCTTCCTTGCCTCTTCCAGCTACCGGTGGCTCCTCATGCTCATTTGCTTGCAGCAGCATGACTCTAGTCTCTGCCTCCATTATCAGATAGCTTTTTTTCCCTATGTGTTTATGTCCAGGTTTCCCTTTCCTTCTGAGGATACCAGCCATGGAATTAGAGTCCACCCTAATCCAATTATGTCCTTATTTTAGCTTGATGATATCTGCAAAGGCTTTATTTCAAAATAAGATCACATTCTGAGGTTCTGAGCAGACATGAATTTGGGGGAGTTAACAATATTCAGTTCAGTACATTAGGCATCACTCAGTTTTTTCTCTGTCTAGAGCCTTTGTATTTGCAAAAATGGCCTACATTCTCTAATTCTGTCAATTCTCAGATTAAATGTCACCTCCTCATAGAAGCCTGCCATGTCGTATCGAAGGTAACCTCATCATTTTCCACAGTAGTGTGTCTTTAGCTTCTTTCTTTGAACTTATCACATGCAATGTATATTTATTTGTTTACTTCCTACTTCAGAAGGATTCCTGGGATTACAGAGCCATGTCTGTTTTTATCTTCGGCATCTGGCATTGTTGAGGGAAGTATCTCTATAAAAAATGTTGTAGAAGCTGGGCTCGGTGGCTCAGCCTGTAATCCCACGCCTTTGGGAGGCTGAAGTGAGTGGATGGCCTGAGCCCGCGGGTTCGAGACCCGCCTGG
>NW_007231056.1:1968-10265 GCF_000164805.1 Carlito syrichta | reverse complement strand
GGATAAATGAAATAGCAGACTATAAACAATAGATGTTTTCTACCTAGTTTTACTTTTGGAAACAATATTTTGCTCTAATATGAAGACAATATCCTGGACACTTTTCTGAGTCAACATCTGTAGAAAATATTGAAGGCCTTCTATGTGGGGTGATGGGTAGAAAAAAATGAGAACTAACTGGATTCAATACTTGTCTCCCAAAAGTTTATAATTTAAGACAGAAGAAATAAATTAAAAAAGAAAGAAAGCAGTAAGAAAGCATCCTTAGGAATTTTATCATAATAGTGACATTAATTTAGCAGCTTCTACATATTCAAACAGAGCACAGAGTTTTAGGTTTGTGTGTGGTTTATATTTTTCCAAAGTTTACACTCAGTAGCAACAAACAAGGGTCTCTCAGAGGGCGAGGCGCATGATAAACAATCAATAAATATTAGTCGAATAAAGGAATGAATGAATAGTTTGTAAAATATCTATAATGGAAATTAGAGACTGAGAAATCAAATCATTATCGCTAAGGAACAGGCACAGCATTTGCAAAGCTTAAATTGACGGGAACCATTAATAACTTCAGTGTTCATGAGGTGTTACTCTACCATAGTCCATGGTGGACTGACAAGTGTGTGGCAAGGTCTGTCTTGATGTTAAAAAATGTGCATTGAAAATGCGCATCTAGGAATGCAAAAGTGACAATAGACTAATCTGCACTCCCTTCTTTTTAATTGGGGGACATTCTGTGACCCTTTTCAAAGAGGTATTGATTAGTAGGTTTTGTGTATGTATATTAATTGAATTCTCCATTTTGATTAGCCAGAAAAAGCTTAGTATATTGAAAAATATACAATGTGTGAAAAATACCAAGTTTCATAAACATTTAGACTAGAATACAATGGGGCATTTTATTTACATATATATTCTTGTTTTCTGCTAGGTAAGGGGAGTGAAATTTGACTTTTTTGACAGGCTACTAAACATGTCTCATGACAATTTGAGCCATGGTGTTGGCAGTTTTCTTGGCAAAAAGCCTGAGGCTACATTACTAATTTATCAGCATTGCCATGCATATCTGAGCTTGCTTTCTGTAATTTTCTCACTCTCATTCTCTTGGACCTTCACATTTATTCTCCATATTAGGAGTTAACGATGTTTCTCATTTTTAATGCTGCTGTCTCTAGATGAATAATTTTAGTCATCACTGTCCAGGAGCCCTTTGAAAATTCCTTTGTTGATAGTCACACAGCTGTATCCTGATCCTGAGACCATATCGGAAGCCCTTAGTAACAGGTTCCTATTGTCTGTCCTGGGAAGCATGTCCTCTTTGCAGATATGCTTCTTTCAAATTGTTTCTTCTTGAGTTTTTGACATGATCCCAAACAGTCAAGCTGACACTTTATTCTCCTGAAGATGAATGAGCAGGAGTGATCAGGTTTTCCCTCCCTCGTCCTCTCCAATTTGCTCAAATCTGTGAGCTGTTCTGAGAGAAGTCACCCCGACATGTGTCACAGGCACTGTCAATTAGGTTAATAGACAAGCCGGCAGGGCCCTGGCATTGAACTCTGTCATTTACCAATACTGGTATACACAGAATTAAAGCTGGAGAGTCGAGATCTCTCTGTCTCATGGTGTGTTGTTTTCAAAGAGTGCACTGTGAATTTTGACAGAAGAAAGGAATTAGGACAAAACAAGGGAAAGAAGAATTTGTTATTTCTTTCTACCAGCCAAACTTCCTGGTTCCTGGTGCCAAGAATATAGCTTTAATTTACAAGACAAATATAATTCTAATTACATATTATTTTAAATTTAATTTGGAGATAATACCATAGCTTTAGAGTCACATTTTTCTCTTTGAGGTAAAAGCAATGTGAACATGAGAAAAATAGGAATTGTGAGGGTCTCTGAACGCAAACACATTCTATCACTTATGTTTGGTTATAGTCAACGCTTATGGGTATTGCATAAAGCTGGGTTGTACTGAATTATATTGATCTTTATGTGTGCTAAATATAAATTACTTTGCTACAATAAGGAGTGTGCTATGATTTCCAGCAAAATATTTTATAGCAAAGATCTATGATAAACAAAAGTATAAATTGGCCTCCAAATTTATGACAATAGCATTGCCAAGATTCAGTTTAAAACCTAGGACTAGCCCCTATTGTGTAGTCTATAAACAACAGGCTGAAGACCCACACCATCAAATAAAAAAAACAAAAACAAAAACACGAGAAACCTGAAGTTATGTTGGAGGGGTCCTTTTCTGATTTTATTACCTAAAAGTAAAAATGTCCCTCTTTTAAGCCCACTATCCGGAAAATGTCTGTAAGAAATATACTCTAGTTGTGCTGATACTTATCTTCATATAATAGTTTGCCTGTTAGCACAAGGCTTTCTAGCATAAATATTTCTTTCTAATTTTCAAGCAATTAGCTTTAAAACAAAAGGATGAATTTGTGTCTAATTATCAGCTACTTAGCTTCAAATGACAACTCATATGAAGGCAGCAACTTAAAACCAGATAAACTTTTTTGAGAATTTTTTTCTTGAGATCTCTCTACTGATTCCCCACTTTCTTTAAATTTTTTTATTTAGGGTCTCACTCTGTCGCCCAGGCTCGAACGTGCTGGCACGATCATGGCTCACTGTAGCTTTGACCTCCTTGGCTCAAGAAGTCCTCCCAGATCAGCCTCCCAAATAGCTGGGACTATAAGCGTGCACCACCATGCCTGGCTAATTTTTTAATTTTTTTATTTTTGTACAGATGAGTTCTTGTTATGTTGCTGAGGCTGGTCTCGAATTCCTGGGCTCAAAAGTTATCCTACCTCAGCCTCCCAAATTGCTGAAATTACTGGTGTGAGCCAGTGCACCCAGCCCTCAATTGTTACTGAATATGGGTAAGTGTTGAATTTTAGTTGTTACGTACACATATGAATTTAAAAAACAACAAGAGCAAAATAGAAAACAAGAGCAAAAATATACTAATCAAGTTAGAGGTTATATATTTAAATAACATATTCATTAAATATAGATGTTAAGATTATATTTAGTATGTTAATTTGAGCGCCTGATTCACCGCTTTTACACCAAAGCAGTTATCAGAGTGTAAAAACTGTTAAAACATACTTATATAAGTGGAATGTGATAAAATTAACCTCCGTTAACAGAAAAAGGAAATCAGTAGAGAGAGAAAGCGAGAGCAAGAGAGAGAGAGGGAAAGAACAGAAATAATGCTGTATTTACTTCACTTTTGCAGAGAAAAGTGAGTAAAAACCAGAATTATTTCTCATTTTGATAATAATATTTGATGTTCATGTTGCAGCTCTATAGATCTAAAAAAGCTTAGGTGGTTTTTACAATCAATAAATCTATTTTGCTATAACATTATTCAGAAAAATGAATTTACTCTAGAGTCTTATTTATTTGTTCAGAATAGAACAAGAAAAAACTCTCACTGGATTTTTTTTCATTAGAAATTTCCACTTCTAACTGAATAATACACAGTCAGCCTATTGTGCCTGTGGGTTCCCCATTTGTGGATCTGGCTGACTACAGATCAAAAACATTTGAAAAGTTATATCTGTATTGAACATAAACAGATTTTTTTTCCTTGTCATTATTTCACAAACAGTAAAGTATAACAACTTTGTACTAGGTGTTATAAATGATCTAGAGATGACTTAAACTTTACAGGAGAATGTGCATAGATTATATGCAAATGATATACCATTTTATATTAGGGTCTTGAGCATCATCCGATTTTGGCATCTCTGGGATCTTGGAACTAATCTCTCACGGATACCAAAGAATTATTTTATTACAGCTTGGTAATTCGGTAGTGTTCTAGAAGTCCTTGTGTTCTCCATGTGTTTTTATGGTACCAGAGCACTTGATGGACCAGAAGCAGCATGTACTATTGCCACTTTTAAGACAATCATGAACCTTTGGGCTAATGGTGTGCCAAAAAAATTTTGCAAGTTAAACACATTTTTAGTAAAGTTATTAAATTAAAAATAAGCTGTAGTACTTGTGTGGTTGGGCTTTCAAGATTAATTACGCCAATGGCAACAGGCATCTTATATATTTATGACTGAAACAAGATGTAACCAGAAAGTACTCCAAGAGGAAACAACCATCACGTGACCAGGGTCATATTCTATAACTCTATAAGAATGCTGCTTGTGACATTGTCCCATCCCTCACCCCCTTACATCTTTAAAAATTCCTTTTAGCTGAATTAGCATATACTCTTATTTGATTAGAAAGTCCCCTGACTTCCCATTTTCTATCCAACTTCTGTTCCATTTTTCTATTCCTTTTATAGCAAAACTCATCAAAAATTTTAGCCATATCCCCTGTATCCAATTCTCTTCATCTATAGTTGCTTTAATCCACTCCAATCACTCTTTAGTTCTCATAGCACCACTGAAATTGTGCTTGTGAAACTCAAGGTCACCAATGAGATCTGTGTTCTCTAAATCTGTGTTCTCCAATTTAGTATTTCTTTAAAAAAATGTATGTATTTAAGGTGTACAACACGATATACATAGTGAAATGATTCCATAGTTAAGCTAATTAACATATCCAGCTCCTCATAGTTCTTGTAGTTTTTTTGTTTTGTGATGAGAGCATGTGAAATATAGTCTTTTAGCAAATTTCTAGTATGCAATACAGTATTATTAACTATAGTCATCATTCTATGCTTTAAATCACTAGACTTATTCATTCTGCATAGGTGTAAATTTTGTATCCTTTGACCAACATCTTCCCATTTCCCCCACCTCCCCAATGTTGGTAACCACTGTTCTACTTCCTGTTTCTATGTATTTGACCTTTTAAGATGATAATTATAATTGAATTCATGAATATTTCCTTTCCTTGTCTGGCTTATGTTACTCAGTACAATATCCTTAAGTTTCATCTATGTTGTAACAAATGGCAGAATCTCCTTTTTAAAGGCTGAATAATATTCCATTGTTTATACACTAACCACAGTTTTAAAATCTTTGCTGTTTTGATGGAAACCTAAGTTGTTTGTCTATGGTTAATAATGCTGCAACGAATGTGGGAACACAAGTATTTTTTCAAGGTTCTGATTTTGCTTTCTCTGCTGGATCATATGGTAGTTTTACTTTTAATGTTTTGCGGGTCCTTGCCCATTTTAAAATTGCGTTATTGGTTTTTTCTGTTGAGTTGTAGGAGACCCTTATATATTTTGAATACTAACTTCCTATCAGATATATGGTTTGCAAAGATTTTCTGTCAATCCATAGGTTTTCTTTTCATTTTGCTGATTATTTCCTTTGCTGACCAGAACTTTCGTAGTTTGATACAGTTTCTCATGTCTATTTTTTATTTTGTTGCCTGAACTTTTGATGTTATATACAAAGAATTATTATAAAGGCCAATATCAAGAAGTCTTTCTGTACGTTTTCTTCTAGTTTTTAACTATTGGAGGTATTACACTTAAGTTTCTAATATATTTTGTGTTGATTTTTGTGTATGGTGTAAGGCTCCAGTTTTATTTTTTTTTTACAGAGGGTTATCCAGTTTTTCCAGAACCATTTATTGAAGAGACTATTCTTTCACTATTTGTATTCTTGGTGTGCTTGTTAAAATTAGTTGGCCAATGTGTTTGCATCTATTTTGGGGCTTTCTATTCAGTTCCATTGGTCTATGGGTCTGTTTTTGTGTCAGTAATATACTGTTTTGATTATTATAGCTTTGCAATATAATTTGAAAACAGGAAGTGTCATGCCTTCAAATTGTTCTTTCTCTGTATTAGTAAGGCTGTTAGAGACCTTTTGTAGTTGCATACAAATTCTAAATTTTTCCAACTTTTCTGTTAAAAATAGCATAGAAATTTTGATGGAGATTTTATTGACTCTGTATTATTTGGAGTAATATGGACATTTAAAAATATTATTCAAATCTATATACACAGGATATCTTTTAATTTGTTGGCATCTTCCTCAACTTGTTTTATCAGTGTTTTATAGTTTTCAGTGTACAGATCTTTCACCTCTGACTAAATGTATTTGTTACTGTTTTATTATTGTTGATGGTATCATAAATTGCATTATTTTCCTGATTTTCTTTTTATATAGATTGTTGTTGTTACTGTAAAAAACACAACCGACTATTGTATTTTAATTTTGTATCCTGAAAATTTACTGAATTTATTTATTGCCCTAAAAGTTTTTTGTGTGTGGCATTTTTAGGGGTTCTACACATAGGATCATGCCATCTCCAAACAAAGATAATTTTAGTTATTCCATTCTAATTTGGATTTTTTCATTTATTTTTCTGTCTGCATCTGATAATACTTCCAGTACTATGCTGAACAGAAGTGGCAAGAGTGGATAGTCTTGATTTGTCCTGAATTTTAAAGGAAATCTTTTATATAAGAAAACATTTCGAGCCGGGCTCAGTGGCTCAGCCTGTAATCCCGCGCCTTTGGGAGGCTGAGGTGAGTGGATTGCCTGAGCCCGCGGGTTCGAGACCCGCCTGGGCAGTGAGACCTCATCTCTACAATAAATCAAAAAATCAGCCGGGCGTGGTAGCGCATGCCTGTAATTCCAGCTACTTGGAAGGCTGAGGTGGAAGGATCGCCGGAGCCCAGCAGGCGAGGTTGTGGTGGCCGGGAGCGGCCACTGCACTCCAGTCTGGGCGACAGAGTGAGACTCCAACTCAAAAAAAAAAAAAAAAGAAAACATTTCTGTAAGATAACATTATCATGTTAGCCGTGGGTTTTCATCAATGGACTTTAATATTTTGAGCAAATTTCCTCTATACTTGTTGTTTAGAATTTTTATTATGAAAGGGTGATGAACTTTGTCAAATGCTTTTCTTCATCTATGAGATACTCATGGGGTTTTTATTTTTCATTTTATTAATACAGTATATCACTAACTGATTTGCATATATAAAAACAATAGTACATATCAGAACTAAATATAACTTGGTTATAGTGAATAATCTTTTTGGTGAGTTTTTGAATTTGGTTTGCAAATATTTTATTGAGGTTATTTTGCATGAATGTTAATCAGAGACATTGACTGTAGTTTCCTTTTCTTGTGATGTCTTTGTCTGCCTTTAGTATCAGAATGATGCTAGCCTATGAAATGAATTTGGAAGTATTTTCTCTAATTCTATTTTTTGGAAGACTTTAAGTAGAATTGGCATTATTTCTTTTTAAAATGCTTGCTAGAATTAACCTATAAAGATAGCAGGTCCAGAGTTTTTTTGGTTGGGTATTTTTAATTACCACTTAAATCTCCATATTCATTTTTGATCTGTTCTGATTTTCTGTTTCTTTATGATTCACTCTTAGTAGGCTGTATGCTTCTAGAGTTATAGAATATGACCGTGGTCACATTCTATTCAGGCACCCTTGTTGATAAGAGATGTTTCCCCATCCCCAGACAGATATTTACTACCATTAATCCCCTCTCCCTCCACCCACCATAGTTTCCCACTACTGTCAGTCATTTTCTTATAGTATTACATTGGATGTTCAAGGTCCACTATATGAGTGAGAACATGTGATACTCGGATCTTTGTTTCTGTGAGAGGTCACTCTTGTATTATAGACTCTAGTTCCATCCAGGTTGCTGCAAAATTCATGATTTTGTTCTTTTTTATGGCTGCGTAGTATTCCATCGTGTATATGTACAACATTTTTTTAATCCAGTCCTCTTTTGATGGGCAGCATGGTTGCTTCCAGGTTCTTCCTATTGTGAACAATGCAACAAATATACATGTGCAGGTATCTTCTTTATAGAGTGATTTGAGTTCTTCAGGATATATTCCCAGTAGGGGGATTGCGGGGTCATATGGGAGGTTGATATTTAGAGCTTTTAGGAGTTGCCACCCTGCTTTCCACAGAGGTTGCACTAGTTTACACTCCCACCAACAGTGTAGAAGTGTTCCCTTTCCGCCACACCCTCTCCAGCAGCTGTTATTTTTTGAGTTGTTGATAATGGCCATTCTGACTGGAGTTAGGTGGTATCTCAGTGTGGTTTTGATTTGCATCTCCCTGATGATTAGTGAGGTTGAACATTTCTTCATGTGTTTCTTGGCTGCTCAGATATCCTATTTTGTGAAGTGTCTGTTCATATCTTTTGCCCATTATATAATGGGGTTGTTTGTTTTTTTCTTTTCAGCACGTTTGAGTTCCTTGTAGATCCAGGATGTTAAGCCTTTGTCAGACCTAGAGTTGGCAAATACTTTTTCCCAGTCTGTAGGCTGTCTCCCTGCTCTCTTGATGGTTTCTTTGGCCTTGCAGAAGGTTGTCAGTTTAA
>NW_007231056.1:0-1310 GCF_000164805.1 Carlito syrichta | reverse complement strand
CTTCCATCCATGAGCATGGGATATTTTTCCACTTATTTGTGTCATCTTTGATTTCTTTGAGCAGTGTTTTGTAATTTTCATTGTAAAGGTCTTTCACATCTCTGGTTAGGAAAATGCTAAGATATTTCATTTTTTTGGTGGCTATTGGGAATGGAATTGTGGTTTTTATTTGGGTTTCTGTTTGTTTATTATTGGTGTAAAGAAATGTGATTGTCTTTTGCACATTTATTTTGTATTCTGAGACTTTGCCAAAGACCTTTATCAGTGTAAGGAGGTTTTTGACAGATTCTCTTGAGTTTTCAAGGTACACAATTATATCATCTCAAATCATATCAAAGAGAGATAACTTGACTTCCTCTTTTCCTATTTGTATACCCCTGATTGCCTTCTCTTCTCTGATTGCTCAAGCCAGGACTTCCAATACTATGTTGAACAGGAGGGGTGAGAGTGGGCATTCTTTTCTTGTTCCAGTTTTCAGGGGAAATGGTTCCAATTTTGTCCATTTAGGAGTATGCTGGCTGTGGGTTTCTCTTAGATGGCTTTTACTATTTTGAGGCATGTTCCACATATGCCTAGATGTTCGAGGGTTTTTATCAAGAAGGGGTGCTGGATTTTATCAAAAGCTTTTTCTGCATCTAATGATATAATCATATGGTTTTTGTTTTGACATCTGTTGATGTATTTAATTACATTTATGGTTTTACGAATGTTGAACCAGCCTTGCATCCCAGGTATGAAGCCTACTTGGTCATGATGGATGATTTTTGAGATGTATCATTGAATCCCGTTTGTTAGGATCTTGTTGAGTATTTTAGCATCTATGTTCATCAAAGATATTGGCCTGTAGTTCTCTCTCTTTGTTGGGTCTTTACCTGACTTGGGTATCAATGTGATGTTGGCTTCGTAAAATGATTTGGGGAGAGTTCCATCTTTTTCAGTCGCCTGGAATACCTTCAGTAGGATTGGTATCAGCTCCTCCTTAAATGTCTTGTAGAATTCTTCTGAAAAGTCATCTGGAACAGGGCTTTTTTTTTGTAGGTAGTTTTCTTATTACGTTTTTGATTTCCTTTATTGTTATTGGTTTATTTAGTGTGTCAATTTCTTCTTGTTCCACCCTAGGTAGGTTGTGTGATGTCAGAAAGTCCTCCATTTCCTTAAGGTTTTCACGTTGTTTCCATACAAGTGTACATACTAGTCTCTAATGATCTTTTGTTTTTCTTCAGGGTCAGATGTGACTTTATCTTTTGTGTTTCTGATTGTGCTTATTTGGTTTTTTTCTCTTTTTTTCTTGGTCAGTCTAGCTAGGGGAC
>NW_007231055.1:0-11257 GCF_000164805.1 Carlito syrichta | reverse complement strand
GTTAGTGACTAGCCCTCCTCTGTGATGTTTTCCTCAATGACTAGCCTTCCTCTGTGATGCCTGTCCAAGTAACAAGTCCTCCTCTGTGATGGGTTACCCAGTAACTGGCTCTCATCTGTGATGGATGTCCCAGTGACTGTCAGTCCTATATAATAAGTGCTGCAGTGATAGTCATTCATCTTTGACTCATTCCTCAGTGCCTGGCCCCCTTCTGTGATGGTTTCCCCTGTGACTGGGGCAGCCAACACATGGAGAAAGGCCAGTCAGTTGGAATCCCATTACAGGGGAAGGGGAGTCATGGTGACAGTACTTCATCCTCTGTGACAGACCTTCTCTGTGATGGGCGCACCAGAGACAGGCCGTATAATATAATGTTTGTCCCAGTGACTAGGCTTCCTCTGTGATGGGTATCCCCATAATTGGCTTTCCTTTGTGATGGTCCCCCAGTGATTCTATTCTGTAATGTGTACCTTTGCGATTAGCCTTCTGTGGTGCGTGCCTCAGTGGCTTTTCCATCTCTATATTAGCTGCTCCTGTATCCAGTTTTCCTCTGCAATGGGAGTCTCCATGGCTGGGTATTCTTTTTAATTGATGCTCCAGTGATTAGCCCACCTCCATAATGGGTGTATCAGTAAATGATCCCCTTCCAAAATGGGTAACTCACCGTCCTGTGTAATGGATGTCCTAGTTACTTGCCCTTCTCTGTGAATGGTAATTCACTGACTGTCCCTTATCCTTGTTTGGTGCCCCATTGATTGACCCTTATCTGTTATGGGTGCACCATTGCCTGGCCTTCACTTTGATGTGTGTTCTAGAAATATTCCACCCTTATGATGGGTGACAACATGACTAGTCTTATTCTGTAATTGGTGCCCCAGTGACTAGACCTTCTCAATTATGTGCACTCCAGTGACTGTGCTTCCATTGTGAAGGTTAACACAGTGACAGTCACTCCTTTTATAATTAGTGCCACAGTGATTAGTTCTACTTTTTTTTTTAGATCTGTATTTTTTTATTATAAAGATATGGGGTACATTTCAGGGTTAGGTATAAAAACGTTGATTATGCAGGTACCCTTGTTGATAAGGCATGATCCTCCCTCACCTAGCAGTTTCCCTAAACAGCCAATTTCGCCCCCACTCCCCTGACAATTTCCCACTACTGCCAATATCTTTCTTGTAGTATTATAATTGTTCAATGTCCACTTATGAGTGAGAACATATGGTCCTCTCTTCTTTGTTTCTGTGATAGATCACTGAGTATGATCGACTCTAAATCCATCCAAGTTGCTGCGAATTCCATGTTTGTCCTTATTTATGGCTGCATAATAGTCCATTGTGTATATGTACCACCTTTTTTTTAAAATCCATTCCAGCTTCGATGGGCAACATGGTTGGTTCCATGTTTTTGCTATTGTGAATGGAGCTGTAACAAACATGTGTGTGCAGGTATCCTTTTTGTATAATGATTTGAGTTCCTCCGGGCATATTTCCAATAGGGACTTGCTGGGTCATATGGAAGGTCAATTTCTAGTTCTTTCAGAAATCTCCACATTGTCTTCCAAAGAGATTACACTAGTTTGCATTCCCACCAGTAGTGTAGATGTGTTCCTTTTTCTATGCAACCTCGCCAGCATCTTTGTTGTTTATTTTATTAATGATGGCCGTTCTTACTGTGGTTAGGTGGTATCTCAATGTGGTTTTGATTTTCATTTATCTGATGATAAATGAGTGAGGCTAAGCACTTTTTCATGTGTCAGTTGGAGGCCCATATATCTTCTTTTGAGAAGTCTCTATTCATGTCTCTTGCCCACTTTTAATGGGACTGTTTGTCTTTTTCCTTTCAGTGTGTTTGAGTTCCTTGTAGATCCTAGATGTTAGGGCTTTGTCAGATATACAGTTGGCAAATATTTTTTTCCCATTCTGCGGGCTGTCTCCCTGCTACCTTGATGGTTTATACTTCTTATGGTTGCCCCAGTGACTAGGTATACTCTATGAGGCTTACCCCAGTGAATAGTGCTTCATGGTGTTGAGTGCCTCTGTGAATGAACCTCCTCCTGATGGGTGTCACAGTGATTGCCTGTCCTCTGTGATAGGTGTCACTGTGACTTGAGCTCTTCTGTGATAGGTTCCTCAGTGACTGTACCTCCTTTGAGATGGGGGCCCAGTGAACTGCTCTCATCTGTGATGGGTGTTCCAGTGACTGGTTCGCCTCTGTAATAATTGTCCCAGTGATTGGTACTCTTTCATAATGGGTGTCACAGTTACTGGCTTTCTTCAGTGATGGGTAACCCAGAGACTGTACTCTGTAATAAGTACACCAGTGACAGGCCCTCCAATGTGTTTGATGCTCCAGTGACTGGCCCTCCACCATAATTATTGCCCATGTGAAATCCCTCCTCTGTGAAGGTTGTCCTATTGGTTGGCCCGCCTATCTTATGGATGCCACAGTGAGTAGCCCTTCTCTGTTTTGTTTGTACCAGCCAATAGTCCTCTTCTATAAGGGATGCTCCCATGATTGGCCCAGCTCTGTAATATGTGCCTCAGTAACTGGCCTTCCTTTGTAATGGATGCCCTAGTGACTGGCCCTCCTCTGTTATTTGTGCCTCAATATCTGTCTCTTTTTTGATGGCTGTCCCAGTGGCTGGCCCTCCTCTGTGATGAGTGCCTCACTGACTGTCCCTTCTCTGTGTTTGGCACCTCATTAACTGGCTCTGCTTTTTGGTGCTTCAGTGACTAGACATTTTCTGTAATCAGGGTCCAAGTGACTGGTCCTAATCTGTGATCGGTAACTAACACAGTGAGTGACATCTTCTTTGATGGGTGCCCAAAGACTGGTCCTCCAATATGAGGAATGAACCAGTGACTTGTCTTCCTCACTATTGAATGCCCAGGGACTAGGCCTCCTTTGTGATTGGTACTCCAGTGGCTAGTCCTCTTTGGTGATGAATGCTAGAGTGATTGGTCCTCTTTCTCATAGATTTCTCAATGACTAGGCCTCCTCTGTGAGGTGCTTACTGGTGACTAGCCCTCTTCTCTGATGGGTGACTCTATGACTGGCACCCTTCTGTGATATGAGCCCCACTGATTGCTCTTTCTCTGTGGTAGGAGGCCCCACATCATCCGTAGTAGATTCCCAGTATCTAACCCTCCTCTGTGACGGCTGTCCCAGT
Organism: Carlito syrichta; assembly: GCF_000164805.1. NCBI lineage: Eukaryota > Metazoa > Chordata > Mammalia > Primates > Tarsiidae > Carlito > Carlito syrichta. The sequence goes on along the minus strand of NW_007231055.1, from coordinate 8,085 downwards.
GATGGGCTTTCTTCTGTGATTGTTGTCCCATTGACTGGCCCTCCTCCATAATGGTTGACCAGTGACTGGCCCTCTTCTGTGTTGGGTGTCACAGAAACTACTCCTCCTCTGTGATGGCTGCCCCAGTGGCAGGCCATGTTTTGTGACTGCCGCTCCAGTGTCTAGACCTCAGACAAACCACACCTCAGTGATGGCTGTCTCTGTGCCTGACCATCTTACATTATGGATGCCCCAGTTACTGGGCCTTCTCTCTGATAGGTGGTCAATGGCTGCCTCTCCACCATAATGATTGCCCCAGTGACTAGCCCTTATCCGTGAAGGTTGTCCCATTGACTGGTCATCCTCCAAAAAGGGTGCCACTGTGACTGGCACTTTCCTGTTACAGAGGATCAAGTGACTGGCCCTCCTCTTTTATGTATGCCTCAGTACATACCCTTTCTCTGTGATAGATATACCAGTAACTAACCCTCCTCTGTTAAGGGTGCCCCCATGACTGGTTGGCCTATGTGTTGAGTGCCACAGTGCCTGGTCCTCCTCCCTGAGGGGTATGTCAGGGATTGTCCCTCCTCTGTGTTGGATTCCCTAGTGACTTTTTCTCCTCAGTGATTGGTGCTTCAGTGACTGACCTTCCTCTGTGATGAGTAACCAGTGACCACACCTCCTCTGTGATGGGTGTCCCAGTGTCTATCCCTCCTCTGTGATGTGTGCCCCAGTTACTGGCCTTCCTGTGTGAAAAATGTCAAAATGACATATACTCTCCTGTGATAGGTACCCATCTGACAAGTTTTCCCTGTGATCACTGCTCCAGTGACTGGGTCTCCTACACAATGGATGCCTCAGTGATTAACCCTCCTCCACAGGTGCCACAATGACTGAAACTACTTGGTGCTTTGTACTTCAGTAACTGATCCACCTCCATAATGGGTATCCTAGTGGCTAACTTTCCTCTGTAACGGGGGTCCTAGAAACTGGGCCTCCTCTCTAATGGGTGCTCCAGTTACAAGTCCTCTTTTGTAATCACTGTCTTAGTGACTTGTACACCTCAGTGATGGCTGTCTCTGTGACTCGCCATCATCCACAATTAGTGTCCCAGTGAATTGCCGTCGCCTGCTATTGGTGCCACAATACAAGCCCTTCTCTGTGTGGGTTTCTCGGTGATTATCTCTCTTCTGTGAGGGGTTCCCCTGTGAATGGACTTCCTCTGTGATGGGAGCCCCTGTGAATGACCATATTCTGTTATATTAGTCCCAGCAAAAGGCCACTTCTCTGATGGGTGCCTAAGTGACTGATACTCCTCTAATGAGTTTGCCAGTGACAGAGCCTTTTCTATGTTTGGGGCTCCAAATAACTGGCTCTCCTTTTTGATGGAAGTCTCAGATACTTCCTCCGTGTTTGGTGTCTCATTTACCGTCCCTCTTCTATGATTGGTAATCCAGTGACTGATTCTCCTCTGCAATTGGTGACCCAGTGACTTAGCCTCATCTGTGATGGGTATCCCAGTGACTAGTCTCTCCTCTAATGGCTGCACATGTGAACGACTCCTCACTGTGATGGGTACCCCAGTGAATCTCTCCAGTGATGGCTGTTCCAGTGACTGGCTTTCCCTTGTGATGGTTGCCCCTGTGATTACGCTTTTTTTATGTTTTCCTTAGTGACTGTTAATCCTCCGAGATGGGAGTTCTAGTGACTGAGCCTGTTTCATAATGGGTACCCTCGAATTTAACATCCTCTGTGACGAATGCTCTAGTATCTTACTCTCCTCCGTAATGGGTGTTTCAGTTACAGGCCCCACTCCATTATGGGGGCCCTGTAAACAACTCTTCTCTGTGATGGGTGACAATATTTAGCCCTCCTCTGTGATGTGTGTCTCAGAAATTGATCCTCCTCTGTGAAGGGTGTCTCTGTGACTCCATGATCACTTTTATGGTTACCACTGTGATTGGGTTTCCTCTGTGTTGGGAGCTTTGGTGACTAACCTCCTTTGTGATGGGTGCCCCACTTAATGGAACTCCTCTGTAATCCCAGCCTACCTGACTAGGAGCCCCTCTTACTGGGTGCATCAGTGACTGATGTTCCTCTGTAATGTGTACCTCAGTGAGTGGTTCTTGTCTGTGTTGTGTCCTCAGTTACAGGATCTCCTTTGTGATAGGTTCCAAAGTGACTGGCTCTTCTTTCTGATGTGTGGTCCAATGTGCAGAGTTCTCTGATGGGTGCCTGAGTCCCTGACCCAATTCTATAATATGTGTCTCAGTCCCTGACCTCTCCTTTGTGATCAGTGCCCACAACTGGATTTCATTCCTTGTGATTATCCCTTATTGTTGAAGGGTGCCTCTGTGTCTGACTGTGTCCTGCGATGGGTTTCCCAATGATTCGTTTTCTGTGATGGTTGTTCCTGTGCCTGGGACTCCTCCGCAATTGGTGACCCAGTGATTGGCACTTCTTTAAAATGTGAGTCAATGACTGTGACTCTGTTGTGACTGGTATCCCATTGATAGTCGCTCTCCTTAATGGTTGTCCCAGTATTGTCTCTCCTTTTAAATGGTTGTCTCATTTAATAGGCCACCTTAGTTATGAGTTCCCCGGTGACTAGCCCTCCTTTTAGATGAATTCTCTGTGAATTTCCCTCCTGTTTGATGGGTGTCACATTAACTGACCCTCGTGTAATGGGAGTCCCAGTGACTGATACTTCTCCATGATTGGTACCAGAGTAACTGACCCTCTTCTGTGATGTGTGCCACAGTGACAATCCTTCTTCTGTGATGTGTGTCATTGTGTATAGGGCTTCTTTTCATTTTTAACTTAATGATTGTCTACCCTCTGTGATGAGGGCCACAATGATGAATCTTATTCTGTGATAGGTGCCCAGTGAGTGGCCCTCCTATGGGTTGCCTGTTTTAGTGACTAAACATCTTGTGATATGGGTGTCTCATCTGTGATAGCTGAACCAGTAAGTAGCCATCTGCCAAACTGGTGCTTCAGTGACTAGTCCACCCTTGTGATGAGTGACCAGTGTCTGACTCTCCTACTGATGAGTGCTCTAATGTCTCTCCCTCCTCTATAATAGGCGACCCAGTGACTGGCCTTTGTTTGTGATAAGGGCACAAGTGTTTGGGTCTCCTCCATATTGGTGTCCCCAGGACTGGTCTTCCACAATTATGGGTGCTCTAGTGACTGTAGCTCTCCTCTGATAGGTGCCCAGTGGTTGACATCCTTCAAAATTGTTGCCCCGGTGACTAGTTCTCCTCTGTTACCAGTGTCCCTCTTACTGCTGTCCTCCATAGTGGATGTTCAGTTGTTGTACCTTCTTTGTAATGAGTGTCTCAGTGATTGTGCCTTTTCCATAATGTTTGCCACAGTGAATGATTGGTTCTCCCCTGTGATTATTGCCCCAGTGACTGCCCTTCTTATATGTTGTGTGTCCCACTGACAAGCCCTCCTCTGTGATGTGTGTCTAAGTGACTGTTTCTACTCTGTGATCAGTACCTAAGTGATTGAATATCCTCTGTGATAGTTGCTGCAGTAGCTAGCCCTCTTCTATGATGAGTGTCCTATTTACTAACTGACAATTCTCTGTGAAGTGTGCTTCAGATTAACCCTATTCTGAGTGTCCTAGTAATGCCTCTCCTCCAAAATGGATACCCCAGGGAATAGGTCTCCTCTTTGATGGTACCCCAGTTTCTGGCTCTCCCCCATAATGACTGCCCCCATAGCTGGCCCTCCTCTCTAATGGGTGTCTCAGTGTCTGGGTCTCTCCATAATTGGTGGTTCATTAACTGGGTCTCCTATGTAAGGTATGTCCTGTAACTGACCCACCTCGGCGATGTGTGCCTCCTTGACTGACCTTTCTTTGTGAAGGGTACCCCTGTGACTGACGCTTTCAGTGATGGCTTTCTTAGTGACTACTCCTCCTCTGTGATGGAAGCCCAGTGAATTTACCTTTCTGTGAGGGGTTCCCCAGTGACTGGCATCCTCTTGATGAGTACCTCAGTGATTGACCCTTTTCTATGATATCTGTCCCAGTGAATGGCCCTCTGTCTTCATGGGTGCTTCGGTGTCTGATTCTCTTCTGTGTTTTGTGTCTCATTGACTGGTCCTCATCTATGATAGATACCCAGTGACTTACCCCCGACTGCAAAGAATAACTCAGTGACAGGCTTCCTCTGTGGTAGATGCCCCAGTGACTGTCCTACCACTGTTATGGATGGCCCAGGAACTGGCTTTTTCTGTGATTGTTGCCTTCTGTGATGGTGTCTCAGTGACTGGGATTCCTATCAAATGTGTCCCAGTGACTGATAATGCCCTGTAATTAGTGCCCTAGTGACTTGCCTTCATATATAATGGGTACCCCAGTGAACGGGGCTCCTCTGTGATGAGTGTCATGGTGACTTTGCTTACTTTTTATTGGGTATCCTAGAGAATGGATTCCTCTGTGATTGGTGCCTCAATGACGGGCAATCCTCTTTGTTGTGTGCCACTGTAACTTGCTGTTTTCTATGATGTGTATCCCAGTAACTGTATCTCCTTCAAAATGGGTGCCCAAGTGGATAGCACTCTGCTGTGATGTGTGTCTCTGTTTGGGGGCCTCCACTACAATGAGTACTCAAGTGACAAGGTCTTTTGTGTGATGGGTGTATCTCAGTGATTGTGCTTACTGCATAATAAGTACTCCCTTAACAGGGACTCTTCTGTTTGGTAACCCAGTGAATGGCCTTCATATGTGATAGTTGCCCCAGTGACTTGTCACCCTCTATGATGGCTTTCTCAGTGACTGGACCCCCCTCATTTTGGGTGGCACAGTGACTGGGACTCCTCTGTGATTGGTGCTTCAATGACTGATCATCCCCTGTGACGGGTGCCCCAGTTCTAGCCAGACACTTAGGTATCCATCAAAGAGGAGAGCTAGTCTCTAGGGCACCCACAGCAAATGAGAGCCTGTCACTGACAAAGGCCAGTCATAGGGTACACATCACAAAGGAGGGCCAGTCACAGGAGCACCCATAACATAGGAAGGCCAGCTACTGGGGCACCCATTATAGAGGAGCCCAAGTCACTGGAGAATTTTTCAGAGAGAAGAGCTAGTCACTGTGACACCCATTACTAGGATAGTCTGTCACTGGAGCAGTCAACAGAGAGGAACATTAGTCACAGGGAAACCAATATTGGAGGAAGCCCATTTACTGGAACAACCATGACAGAGGAGGACTAGTAAACAGGGCACACTATTCAGAGCAAGTCCAGTCACTGGGGCACCCATCATGGAGATGGTCCATTAATTGGGACTTCCAATACAGAAGACGGCCCATCACTTGTGCACCCAGCAGATACAAAGTTCAGTCAAAAGGACACTCTTCACAAAGTACAGCTAGTCACTGGGCCATGCATTATTGAGGAGGCCCTGAAAATAGGCCTGTCAATGAGCCAGCAAACACAGAGTAGGGCTAGTCATTATAGTCCCCAATACAGAGGAGGACTGGTCATTGGGACAGCTATCACAGAAGAAGGCTTGTAACTGGGACACTCAAAAAAGAGGAAGGCCATTCACTGGGCACCCAAAACAGAGAAGGGGCAGTCATTGGGGTATCCACTGTAGAATAAAACCAGTCACAGGTGCATCCCTCAGAAGATGAGAGCTAGTGACTGTGGCACCCATTAGAGGGAAGGCTCCATCACTGGGCTTCAATTCCAGATGAGAGCCAGTCACTGGGATACCCATCACAGAGAATAGCCAATCATTGGGGCACCAGTCACAGAAGGGTCCCAGTCACTTCGTCACCCAAAATGGATTTGGCCAGTCATGAAAAAACAAACTATCGAGGAAAAACTTAATTGTGGCAGCAATCACAGAAGATGCACAATCACTACAGCTCCCAGTAAGTAATATGCTTAGTCACTAGGACGTTTATCAAAAATAAGGGCCAGTCACTAGGGCACCCAATATGAAGGAAGTCCACCAAGTTGGCCACCCATCACAGTGGAGAGTTAGTCACTGGATAACCAACATAGAAGACAGCTAGTAATGGGTAAACCAATCATAGAGAAGTCCAGTTACTGGGGCTCTCGTAATGAAGGAGATATAATAACTGGAACACCAATTTTTATAGGAGGCCCTGTTACAGGACCAACCATTATAGAGGAGGGCTAGTCACTGTGGCACTCAATTTGGAGGAAGACCAGTCACTGGGGCACCAATCACGAAGGCCCAGTCAATGGAGTATCTCTTAAGGCGGAGGTCCAATAACAGGGACACTCTTCAGAGGGGAGCGTCAGTCACTGGGGCACTCATTGGGGGGAAGTCCAGAAATTGAGTCATGCATCAAGAGGAGGACCAGTTACTGGAAGAACCAATTTTGGTGGAGGCCCAGTTACTAGGATACCCATTGCAGAAAAGGGCAAGTGAATGGGGCATCCATCACAAAGGAGGACCATGCACTAGGGCACCCATGATTGAGGAGAACAAGTCACTTTGACATCCACAACAAAGGGTGCACAGTCACTGGGACACCCAAAATGGATGAGGTCTAGTCACCCTGGTACCCATTATGGAGAAGAACCAGTTACTGGGGCACCCACCACAGAATAAATCTAGTCACTAGGGCATATATTATGGTGGAAGACCAAACACTGGTGAATCAATCATGTAAAAGATCCAATCGCTGGCGCACCCATAATGGAAGAGAGTTATTCACTGAGTTGCCTATTATGTAGGGGACCTAGTCATTGAGCCAGTTATCACAAAGGAAAGCCAGATATTGGAACAGCCATCACAGAGGAAAATTATTCACTGGGATATCTTCCACAGATCAGGATCAATCAAAGGGTCACCCACCACAGAGGATACCAATCAATGGGGCACAAATTATAGAAGAGGCTTAGTCACTGGAGAATTTGTCACAGAGAAGAGCCTGTCACTGAAACACCCATAACAGAAGTGAGCCAGTCATAGGGGCACCTATCATAAAGGATTGTTAGTCATTGGTATACCAATTGTGGGGAACACCCAGTGACTGGAACACCAATTGCAGAAGAGACCAGTCACTGGAGTACACATTATATAGGAGGCTCAATCATTAGGGTACCTATTCCAAAGGAGAGGCAGTCAATGAGACACCTATCACAGAAGAGAGCAAGTCACTGGGGCCTCTATCACAGAGGGGACCAATCGCTGGAACACCCATAACAGTGAAGGGTCAGTCACTGGGGGTACACATCACAATGAGGACAAGTCACTGGGGCACTGATCACAGAGGAGGGTCAGTCAATGAGATGTCATGCACTCAGGCAGCCACAACAGAGGAGGGCCACTTATAGTGGCACCATTCACTATAAGAGGGCTTATCACTGAGACCACCACACAAAAGATGGTTTCACATTATTTAATTAATAAAAGACAAAGACTGGTCACTGGGAAACATTTTTTGGAGGAAGGTCAATCAGTGGGACAACCATCACAACAGAGGCAGACTCACTGAGGTGCACAACACAGAGGAGTGCCAGTCATTGAGACAGCCATCACAAAGGAGGGCTTGTCACTGGGGCACTCAATATGGAGGGGGCCAGTTACTTGGCCACCTATCAAAGAGGACAGAAAGTAACTAGGGAACCCACTATGAATGAGGTCCAGTCACTGGGGCACAAATCTCTGAGTAGGTCAAGTAATTTGGACACTCGTAATGGAAGTGAGATTTTCACTGAAGCACCCATTAGGTAGAAGACCCAGTCACTAGAAGACCCAGTCACTAGAGCAATGATCACAGAGGATTAGTCACTGAGGCATTTTACACAGAGGAGGTGTAACTGTGGCATACATACATCACAGAGGTGGTCTAGTGATTGAAAAACCCATTACAAAGGAGTTTCAGTCACTGAGTACCCGTTAAAAAGAAGTCAGTGACTTGGACAGCCATCACAGAAAAGGATCAGTCACTGGGCCGGGAATCACAAAGGAAAGTCAATCATGGGTATCCAACACAGACGAGGGGCCATCATTGGAGCACCCATAACATAGGAGGACCAGTCACTGGAGCACTCATCACCAGAGCAGTCCAGTCATGAGGTGCTCCACACAGAGGTGGGATGTTCAATGTT
>NW_007231054.1:5295-14630 GCF_000164805.1 Carlito syrichta | reverse complement strand
CGGGCTCAGTCAATCCACTCACCTCAGCCTCCCAAAGGCGCGGGATTATAGGCTGAGCCACAAAGCCTGGCTTGTTTCAGGTTTTTAAAATTTATTTATCTATTGATTTTTGAGTTGGAGCCTCACTCTGTCGCCCAGGCTGGAGGCAGTGTCACCTTCACAGCTACTACAGCCTCAACCAGCTGGGCTCTAGCAATCCTTCCACCTCAACCTTCCAAAGCTGGACCTACAGTTGTGCACTACCACACCTGGCTAATTTTTATTTATTGTAGAGACCAGGTCTCACCAAGTTGCCTGGGCTGGTCTCGAACCCGTGGGCTCAGGCAATTCACTTACATGCTTTGACCTTCCAAAGTGCTGGAACTACAGGCTGAGCCACTGAACCTGGCCAGTTTTGGTTTTTAAAAATGAGGTCTTGGCCAGGCACAGGGGCTCAGCCTGTAATCCCAGCACTTTGGGAGGCCGAGGCAAGAGGACTGCCTGAGCCCCAGGGTTTGAGACTATTGGTGAGAACTTTTCTCTACAATAAATCACAAAGATGGGCACGGTGGCATGCATGTGTAGTTCCAGCAACTTGGAAGGCTGAGGCGGAAAGATCGCCTGAGCCCAGCAGGTCAAGGATGCGGTGGTCATGAGTGTCACTTCCAGCCTGGGCGACAGAGTGAGACTCCAACTCAAAAACAAACAAAGGAACAAACAAAAAAGAGGTTTCTCTATGTTGCCTAGGCTGGTCTCAAAGCCCTGAGCTTAAGCAGTACTCCCTCCTCGGCCTCCTAAAGTGCTGGGATTACAAGCATGAGTCCTAAAACCCAGCCAACAGGACTAGGTGTTTTTGAGCTGAAGTCTTACTCTGTTGCGCAGACTGGAGTTCAGTGGCACACTCACAGCTACTGCAACGTCAACCTACCGGGCTCAGGCAATCCTTCTGCCTCCCAAGTAGCTGGAACTACAGGTTTATGCCACCATAGCTGGTTACTTTTTTAGAGAAGAGGTCTCGCCAAGTTGCCCAGGCTAGTCTTGAACCCCTGGGCTCAGACAATCCTCTTGTTTCTGCTTCCCAAAGTGCTGAGATTAGAGGCATGAGTCATCGCGCCCAGCTACAGGGCTAAGTTTTGACTGATTCTATGGACAGTAGTGGGTGGATTTGAGAGGAAGGTCTGGATTGCGGTTGGAATTAGGTCTGTGCTTCATCTTGATCAGACTTGAGGTCATGGTCACGTCCATCCCGGCAGCTGAGGCAGCTGCTTGACCTTGGCTGTGGTTGTCTGTCTACCCCTCGCCCACTTGCCCATAACACTTAGTCCTTCGCTCTTGTCTGAGGTCAGCTGTCTCCAAACTCTCTGATCTGCCCCCAGTGTTCCTACCTGTTTTGCCTCCCCCCCATACCACTGTGACCATGCCATCTGCACCTATCCACCCAGGGCTCACTAGGCTTTCTTCATTCCTTCTACTTCCCAGAGCTGAGAAGGAACTTAGGAACCTGCCTCCAGCCTTCCCTCTCTTCCCAGCAGTCCTGGTTGAATCTATATCCTGCTTGCAGTTCCCTGTGGAGCCGTACATTTCCCTACCCGATTCCTCTCCACCCACACCCCTAGCTGACATCCTCAGCTAAGATCCTGTCACTGTCCATGGGAATTCCCATCTCCTGTATCAAATGACTAGTTCTCAAAAAGTAAAATAAGAAATGCTAGCCTCCTTCCTCAGACTTGGGAGCTTCCAAAAGTCAAGGGAATACCCCTTTCATCATACAAGGGCCTGAGGAGGGAATGGGTCTCTCCTATCAATATAATAATTCTTTATTTTTGTTTTTATTTATTTGGTTTCTTTTGAGTCAGAGTCTCACCTTGTCTCCCAGACTGGAGTGTAGTGGCATGCTCAAGCCTATCAACAACCTCAACCTACAGATGTGTGCTACTGTGACTGGCTAATTTTTTATTTTATTTTATTATTATTATTTTTTGAGTTGGAGTCTCACTCCATCGCCCAGACTTGGAGTGCAGTGGCACACTCCTGGCCACCACAGCCTTGACCCGCTAGGTTCCAACGATCCTTCCACCTCAGCCTTCCAAGTAGCTAGAATTACAGGCGGATGCTACAATGCCCGGCTAATTTTTGATTTATTGTAGAGATGAGGTCTCGCCAAGTTGCTCGGGCGGGTCTCAAACCCGCAGGCTCAGGCAATCCATTCACCTTGACCTCCCAAAGCGCTGGGATTACAGGCTGAGTTTAATCTGTTGTTAAGATGAGGTCTCACCAAGCTGCCCAGGCTGGTCTGATCCCCTGGGCTCAGGCAGTCTTCCCACCTCAGCCTCCCAAAATGCTGAGATTATAAGCATGAACTACTGCGCCCGGCCAGAGTAAGGATTCTTTAAGAGGTAGAGGGGCATACCTTGAAAACCCAAGAGAATCTGTCAAAAACCTCCTTGCACTGATAAAGGACTTTGGCAAAGTCTCAAGGTACAAAATAAACATGCAAAAAACAATCACATTCTTATACACTACCAACAAACAGGTAGAGCACCAAATAAAAAGCACATTCCTATTTACAACAGACATAAAAGAAAATTGAAATACCTTGGCATCATCCTAACCACAGATGTGAAAGACCTTTACAACAAAAACTACAAAACACTACTCAAAGAAATCAAAGAAGACACAAACAAATGAAAAATATTCCATGCTCATGGATTGGAAGAATCAACATTGTTAAGATGTCCATCCCACCCAAGGCAGTCTACAGATTCAACACAATAAAATAAATAAATAATTTTTAAAAAAAATCTAAAAAAGAAAGTGGACTGAATTTAAAAAATGTGGTACATTAACATGCTGGAATATTACGCAGCCATAAAGAACAAATTTATGGACCCTGCAGCAACTTGAATGGATTTAGAGTCTATCATACTCAGAAACAATGAACTGAGAACCACATGTTCTCACGCATGTGTAAGCACGCATCTGTAAGCAAACCCTGAACATTTATCCTAATACTATAAGAAAGGGATTGGCAGTAGCAGGACACTGCAGGGGAGGGAGGAGGCACATAATATCAATAAGGGTACCTGACCTAAAACTGAGCAAAGTGGGGACCAAAGGGAGGCCCAAACTTTACCTGTACGATGATCACACATTTTTAAAATTTTTAAAAAAGAGGTGAGGGGCACTCAAACTTACTGAGCACCTATTATATGCCTGGCATTTCATAAATGTCCTCTAATTTAATCCTCACAACACCCCAGTGAGATACATAGTGTCACTCCCTCTGGCAGGTCACTTGATAGTTTTCTCCATCTGAATTCATTTGCTACCACTCTAAGTTCCCCCACTGAACTGGCAGTTCCTTGAGGGCAGGGACTGTGTCTTGTTCACAGTTGTTCCTGCTGCCCCTAGGGTAGCACCTGGCACAGATCAGATGCTTGAAAATGTGAACAAAGTGAACCCATTTCCTCAGCTGAGCAGGGAGGCCGGGTCTGATGGGGGAGGCCCGAGAGTGTTCTCCCCCTCTGAGCCCGGCCCCTGGAGGGAAGAAGGGAGCAGAACCCCTCCCCCCCCCGCCGAGCTGCCCTGTACCCTGGCTGGCAGTCAGCACCGCTAGTCACCTCGCTCCTCTAGCTGAATGATGGCCGTGCCTGGCCCGAAGCTGTTCCAGGCGGTGCAGTTGTAGTGGGTCTGAAAGTCAGCTTCCATGACGTTGTTGATGGTGAGCGTGGACAGGACGCCGCTGCCCGAGTTGGTCCTCTCCATCGTGTAGCGTTCCAGCGTCCCCACCTCCAGGATGTTCTCCTTCCATGCCCATGCCTGGGGCGAGGAGGGCAGGAAGGACGTGAGAAAGGGGGAGGTGACAGGACCACTTGTCCTGGTATTCTCTGATCCACTCTCAACACCCTCAGCCTCGTGTGTCATGTGACCTATGCCCAGCCTAACCTCCTCATAAAGAACCTGACTCACACCTTGGGCATCAGGTCTCCACTCAGGGAGGAGCAGTGGCTCCCACACGTGGCTGACACCAGATTTGCCTCGGAGATTCGAAGAATGTAGATTCCCGGGGCTTATGTCCTAAATATGAGTACCCAGGGGAGAGGCCCAGGAACCTCTGTTTTCATAACTCTCTCATGTGAGGTGGATGCAGGTGACCCAATGAACCAACAATGGGAACCCCAGATGCAGAAAAAGTTCTAGATTGGAACTCAAGAACTCTCTCCACCGAGTCCCTGTGTGGCCTCCTCGTCCTTAGGTCTCATTTTCTTCATCCGTAAAGTGAGAGAACCATGCCAGAGCTAGACGATGCTCAAGGTTTCCTCCAGCTCTGACAGTGTGATGCCAGTGAAGCAAAACTCAATCTGTAGGCGGACCTTTAACCAACCCACACGCATCTGCCTGGCTGGCTCTGCAGACCCATCCACCACTCTCATATATGGCAGGAACCAGGGAGGAGTATCCCCCGCCCCTCCCTCCCTGACCTCCTGCTGGGCCTCCCCCTGCCCCCCCACCCCGTGGATCCCAAGGGAGGGGAGTAGCTTTGAACTGGCTCCTTTCCAGGGATCAATCCTCCTAGCTCGGCAAGGAAAGCCCCCGGGAGCGAGCTGCCCGCTGCCCGGGCAGCCGTGGTAATGAAGTGTCCCTGGGCAGCCCTGGAGTTAGCCAAATGGTCATTAAATGTGATGAGGGGTTTGACGGTTATGGTCACGGAAGGAATTAATGGCTCATGGTGTGGGGGAGACAAGAAGGAGGGAGGAGCGTGGCAAGGAAGGGGGCTGGCAGGAGGAAGGCGAGAAGGGAGCGAAGTGGGACTGGGCGGCAGGAGGACTGACCGAGGGAGGAGGGGTGGGGGGAGGAGGAGCCAGGAAAAGATCAGGAGACCAACAAACGGGCAACTGAGGGAGAAGAGAGGGCAGAGCATTAGCGGGAAAGAGAGAGGGGAACCAGGGATGGACTGAGTACGGAGTGCCGGCCCAAGCCTCACACCTGTTGCTGTAGTGACTTCGCAGCAACCCTGTTAGGTAGCGTTATGGCCTCTGCATTTTTTATATTTATTTTCTTTTTGGGGGAGTTGGGGTCACTTCGTCAACCAGACTGTGCCTCCTGAGCTCAGGCAATCCTTCTGCCTCAGCCTTCCAAGTAGCTGGAACTACAGGTGTGCGCCTCCACACTCAGCTAATTTTTAAAATTTTTTGCAGAGATGAGGTCTTGCTAGGTTGCCCAGTGTGGTCTTGAACCCCTGGGCTCAAGCAAGCCTCCCGCCTTGGCCTCCCAAAGTGCTGGGATTGCAGGTGTGAGCCCTCGCACCTGGCCTGGCCTCTGACAAGGAACCTGAGATTCAAGAACATTAGATAGTTTGTCCAGGGCTACACAACAAGTGAGAAAGGTGGGATTTGAGCAGTCAATCTAGGGACAGCGGGACAAAAGACAGGATAAGCAGAATGGAAAGGGATGGGGAAGGGGAAGGGCAGAGAAAGCAAGAGGAGGATAGGCCTGAGCCCCAGGCGGGTCCCTGCACTCACGATGCGGTCTGGGGGTGGCGTGCTCCCAATGAAACACTCCACCTTGCCACCGTCGCCCCTCACGGCGTACTGCACTGCCTTGCTGGAGATAATGGGGGGTCCTGCAAGCAAGAAGGCACAGTCAGGGCCAGCCAGCACCTGCAGCGCCTGCCCGCCCGGCCCTAGCCGCCTCTCGGGCCACTCACCATTCACATACAGCGGCACCTCCCGCTCAGCCACTCCGATTCGGGGCACGATGGCCCGGCAGGTGTAGGTGCCAGCATCTGCCTGAGTCACCGACTTCAGAAGCAGCTGGTTGCTGTTACTCAGGACCTGGGCAGAGAGAGCAGCCTCGGGTGGGGAGCCAGGAGGCCTGGGCCCCTAGTCCATGAGGGCCCCGCGTGGGAGGGGTTGGAAAGAAAGCAGGAAGGGCCACAAGTGAATTCCCAGAAGGGACATGGGGTTCCCGAGTCCATCGGGTTCATCCCTTGCTCTAGACAGGCTGGCCTGAACATATACCGTCTCTGCAAGAGTGAGCAGAGACAGGGTGAGGCCAGAGAGGGCAGGTGAAGGCTGCCATCATTTTACAAGGATGCAGTCTCTTCTGATGATCTCTTCTAGTGCTTTTTTTGGGGGGGCAAACGAGGTAGGATGTTTTACTCTGAAATTCATCTTCCTGCAATTGTGGCCCAAACTGTCTAAAGTTGGTCTCTGCGGTGCTGCAGAATCCAGCTTTCTCTTCTCTAGCAAGTTGCCCCAACTTCTCTTCCCTACTTCCCTGTAAAACAGGACCCCCAGATCTCTGCCCTAGAAGCAGGTCTGCCTCTGGTTCCTCTCCTCCTCCCTCCCACCCAGCTTCACATGCAGAGGTGGATTTGTCCCCTTGCCTTCGAACTAACTAGTGCCCTCTGAGAAGGGGTGGGGGTGACTGCAAGTCCCAAGACTCTAGAAATATCCCAGGTTCAGTTAGGAGAATAATACTGAAGGCCCCTTGCTCCCTCCATCCCCTACCCGTGGCCACACCCCTTCCCCCCAGCATTCAGGGTAGGCATTAAGAGTCTTACCATGTTTGAGTCCTTTTTGGTCCAGGTAAGGGTGAGAGGGGGATTCCCAACCCAGACACAGGTGAGGGTCACATCAGAGCCAATGTCTGTGGTGGTGGGTTTGGGGTCTACTACGATCCGGGGGGCAACTGAGGTAGGAAGAAGCCACTCGTCAGGGTCTCAAGCTCATGGGATCAACTCCAATGGGTCTTGTCTTCCTTCTTCTGCCCTGCCCCCACCCCATCCATGGAGAAGCCCCCTCCACCTCCAGGCCCTTCAGACCCCCTGCTCGTCCCTGCCCGCCAGCTACTCACAGTGAACGTTTACTAAAGTGCTGACATTGGTGCTCCCCACTTTGTTGTGAACTTCACAGGACACAGGCTCCGTGAAGAAGGAATAATCCACATTTGTCTCATAGCGACTCTCATGGGCATCTTCAATCAAGAAACCCCCCTTAGCCCACCTGGAAGAAGAGACAACACAGAGGTGGGATCCAGGCTTGGACTCTCCCAACTAATCCAGTGACACGGCCTCCTTGCATGTACCTACCTCCCCTCACTCTCGTCTTTATTGCACACCTAGCAGGCAAGCACGCTTCATGCTAGGTGTGCTTATTCCTTATCTTATTAATGCTCACAATCCCAAGAAGCAAGTCCAGGTCCACAATTCCTGATCCTTTTTCAAATTTTAGAAGGTCAATCTTGTGCAAAGACTTTTCAGTATGTAAGACCTCCTCCAGCAGTGTCTGGGCCTCCCCAGGGCACTCCCAGCCCCTGTCCCTCACCTGTAGCCTAGGATCTCAGGGTTGGCTGTGGCTTGGCACGTAAAGACGACACGCTCGCCTTCCTGCACCGTCTGTGGCTCAATGGACAGGGTCACTGTAGGAGGGTCTGCAAAGGGGGGGATGGGAAGTTAGGGTCTTCTCTGTCCTTTGAGTTTCTTTGTCCACCCCACAACACAGACACTCCAACCTCACCACCCTGGATGATGTGGAATTAGAGTTTGCAGTGCACCAGCTCCAATAAGGAAGGCATCTTTCTCACCTTGCCCACACGGAGCCTCTAGGGTTGCCCACCAAGCATGGTACCAAAGAGATCAAGTGTTCAGTGGAGTAATGACCCACTATGGCCACTAGGCGTCAGTGTGGGCCCGCCTGGCTCTCTCAAACGGATGGGTGGGGGCTCCCCAGTCAGTGGCTGCTCAGGGTTCCCTGGGCAGAAGTTATTTATTGCGCACCTAGCAGGCAAGCACACTTCGTGCTAGGTGTGCTTATTCCTTGTCTTATTTAATGCTCACAATCCCAAGAAGCAAGTCCAGTCCCACAATTCCTGATCGTTTTTCAAATTTTGGAAGGGCAATACCGTGCAAAGACTTTTCAGTATGTAAAACCTCCCCCAGCAGTGTCTGGGCCACACCCTACAGTCACACCCATTAATACACCTGCCCTGAAACGTAAGACTGTTAAGTAAAAGGCTACAAAGTGCCACAGTTCAGGTTTTATTTCACTTACATAAGTTGTATTTACGTTTAATAAAAGACTATAAAGGCCGGGTGCAGTGGCTCACGCCTGTAATCTCAGCACTTCGGGAGGCAGAGGCGAGAGGATTCGCCTCCTGAGTCCAGAGGTTCAAGACCAGTCTGGGCAACTTGGTGAGACCTCGTCTCGACAATAAATCAAAAAATTAACCAGGCATGTTGGCATTCATCTGTGGTTCCAGCTATTTGGAAGGCTGAGATGGAGGGATCACCTGAGCCCAGCAGGTCAAGGCTGCAGGAGCCGTGAGCATGTCACTACACTCCAGACTGAGTGACAGAGTGAGACTCTGACTCAAAAAAAAAAAAAAAGATTATAAAGAGCCTCAGTTCAGGTTTTGCCTCCAAATCACTTTGACTTTGGAACTGTGGATTGTGCTCAATTTTTTTTCTGCAGCTATATACTGTACAGAATTGGAAGCTGAGGCTCAGAGAGAACCCATCACTGCCCAAAGTCACATGGTTTAGACTCAGGACTGCCTAACTCCTCAGTCAATGCCCCTTCTCAATGCCATTCTCGTGGTTGAAGCCAGGGAATTAAAAGAAAGTGAGTGTTTGTCCTGGGTCCCTGAGAGGATCCTTCTTCTGGGCTTCTCCAAAGGCTGCCTGCATTCCCCTCCTGCCTCTCTGCCCCAGCGGCTTCCCCAGCCCCACTCACGGTGCACATCGAGCTCAATGGAGGTCTCCCTGCCGCTTGGGATGGCTTCGTTCATGCTCCGGCAGGTGAAGACACGCCCGATGTCCAGGTCCGTGGGATTAATGAGCAGCTGGCTCACGGTGGTCTCCCTCTTACCATCCTTCAGCAACTCCTGGGACAAGGCAAGGGTGGGACGCAGGGTCAAGCTCAGAGCCCCTTCCTCTGCTCTCAAGGTGACCCGACTCAGAGATGGACTTGAGCTGGAGGGGTACTTTAACCTAAAACTCAGCCTTGTCCGCTCCTCTCAGCTGCTTCCCATGTGTTATTTTTGTTTTAATCAATAAACTCTTATTTATTTATTAATCTTTAAATTTTAAAAATACACTTATGTATTTTTTTTTTTTAGAGATGAGGGTCTCGCTGTGTTGCCCAGGTTGGTCTCCAATTCCTGGGCTCTTGCCATCCTCCCACCTCAGCCTCCCAGTGGTTGAGACTACAGGTATGTGTCACTGTAACTGACTATTTATTTTTTTTGAGTTGGAGTCTCACTCTGTCACCCAGACTGGAGTGCAGTGGCCGCTACCGGCCACCGCAGCCTCTGCCTGCTGGGCTCCGGCGATCCTTCCGCCTCAGCCTTCCAAG
>NW_007231054.1:0-4763 GCF_000164805.1 Carlito syrichta | reverse complement strand
TTTCCACATATGGTCACACTGTTTTCCATATTACAGACTGCCTAAGGGAAGCTGCACTATTCACCAAAGTGAAGTCCCCCCAGGTTGACAGCCATACATACATCTTTTTTGGAGCGGAATAGTACCAGGCCACTATCGTGACCCTGGTTCCCTCGTGCTGACTTAAAGCTCCATCATCTCTAATGAATATAAAAGCTGGACGATCAATGGTCATTAGCAAATCAACTTGTTGAGTTGCCAAAATATCTCAAAGCATGTAGCTCCGCTGGAAAAAAAAACAGAATTCCCCCCGGTTGTGAATGGGTCAAGTACCACTGAGGCTGAACGATCATTTGTCAGATGGTGAAACTAGGGCCAAAAGAAGCAAAGTGAATTGTCCAAGGTCATACAGTGTGTTAAGGGCACAGCTCAAGCCAGAACCCAGATACCTCCTGGGGCCTCACTCCAAGGAGCACAGGTGAGCACCTCTCTCCCCACACCGAGAAGCATCTCCCGCAGCATCTAGCTAAGGGACAGACACATATATGTTTTTCTACAGAAGGAAGCCCCATCAAGAGATCTGGATTTGAATCGTAGCTGTACCGACAACTTTGCCCTGTGATCCTGATGTCTTTCTCTGCCACAGCTTCCTCATTTATAAAATGTCTACAAGAACCAGGCATTGGTAACTTGCACCTGTAATCCCAGCACTTTGTGGAGTGGAGGTGAGAGGACTACCTGAGCCCAGGAGTTTGAAACCAGCCTGGGCCATTTGGCAAGACCTCGTCTCTACAATAAATAAAAAAAGTAACTGGGCGTGGTGGCGCACACCTGTAGTTCTAGCTTCTTGGAAGGCCAAGGTGGAAGAATCACATGAGCTCAGCAGGTCGAGGGTGAGTAGCCATGAGTGTGCCACTGCACTTCAGCCTGGGCAACAGAGTAAGACTCTGATTCGAAAAAATAAAATACAATGAAATAGTGTCTATAAGATTTCCTGCTTCCCCAGCCTCCCAGTAGTGACGGTTGGCATAATGTGCAACCAGATGCTGAAGAAGTGATGAGGAGAGAGAGGGCACAGTCAGATGCCAGGGCAAATCCCAGCTCTGCTGCTTGCCATCTGTGTGACTTGGACAAGCTGCTCAACCTATCTGGTCATCAGCTTCCTCCTTCATGAATTGGAAGCAAATGCCTCCTTGAAGGGACTCCTGTGAGCACGAGATGTTCCACAAAGTGCTCAGCATGCATAGCGCTTGGCACGCAGTAGGTGCTCAACCCGTGTCAGCTATCAGTATAATTATTCTTAGTCTATGCTCAGCCACTGAATGGCGCAAGGAAACTGGGAATTTGCTTCTCTTGATTGGGCCTCAGTTTTCCCAGCTGCATAATGAGAGGGTCGGGCTGGATGATCTCTAGGCCTCTTCTCACACCCGTGTCCCCTAAGTCTGTGGTCAGACCCCTGTGGGAAAGGAGAGGTGAGCTGAGCTAGGCCTGGGAGGGGCCGGGCCAGCTGGGGCTCACCGTGCTAGCCACAGCGCCCTCCTGCTGCGTCCCGTCCCGGAACCAGATGATGGTGGCGGCAGGCTTGGCGTTGAAGGCCCGGCACGTGAGGTTGTGGGGGGTGCCTGCCTGCAGCAGAATCACAGGGCCTCCGTCAATCCTGGTGTCCTCCGGAGGGACTGCGGAGGAGAACAGGGCAAAGTCAGCCAGGGTACAGTGAACGAGGTGGCACCAGGGGCCCAAGTCCCACCCCCAGCCATCCCTCTACCTGCTCTAGGGAGGTGGGGCCACCCGACCCTCACCCTACAGCCCCTGCCACCACGGTCCTCAGCTCACAAGGTTTTTCCAGCCCCCTGCATTTTTCCTTCCTGACCTGTAATATTTTATGGTGCTTTGTGACCCTATCGTTGCTCCAGGCTACCTACGACAGATGGCGTGGCCTCAAGCTCAGGAAAAGGCTGGGCTATTTCAGGGTTTGTGAACAGCTCATGGCCTTGGGGCCCTGGCGAGGAAAGGTGGCTACAGTCAAGTCATGGGGCTTCTTGCATTCTCCCCTCCTGACTGCTCCTCTGCCTTGGGGCAGCCAGATGGGCAGACCTAATGCAGCAACTTCCATGTCACACTGCCAACAGGCTACCCTCCCTAGAGCACACTCCCCTGCTCAAACACCTTCAATGGCTCCAGCTGCCTTGGGCATGAGTTCTAAGCACCTCAGCCCTGGCCAGGGGTCCTCAGGCCAAGACCTGCAATGCTGTTCCTTCCACAGGACACGCCCTTCCCACCCAGCTTCTGCTTATGTGCTCCAATCCCAGCTGATGCACAAAGCCTTCTATACCATATCTGCCTCACCCTCATGCCACAGTGGTCCCAGCCAGTCACTCAGAGCTCTTAGCACATCCACCTCGGATTTGGGTTACTCCTACCCCGACCAAAACTGCTATCCCTTGGAAAAGTGCTAATGGCTCACTAATAGTTATGTGGACACAGTGCCTAGAAGATGACCAAAGTAGAATCTTGTTAAATGTTTAAGAAGTTGAATTAATCAGACGATTGATGCTAGCAAATGGGGGACAGGGGCCTCTCCTTGCCCTACCTCCACAGGCTTCTAAATGCTAAGGTGAACCAGACTAAGTTCCCTGAGGGCAGGGTCTGCTTCTTATTTATTCGTAAGCCCCCCCACCCCGTGTCTAGCCCAGAACTTGGCTGATCACAGGTGCTCAGAGATATTTGCTGAACTAATGAATTAGTGACTGATAAAATAAAGGCAGAAGGATTTTGATTAAAATCTTTCTGGTCCACCCAGTGTTCGTCAGCCAGAAATGAGGGAGGATTTTGTTTACTTCTTTCTGGGAAAGACAAGACTCAGAGGGAGCTTACCCGAGAAAGCCCACAAGAGGAGACCCCGGGAGCCCAGGGAGCCCAGGGATGGGCAGGGCTGTCCTAGAGTCTATGAAATGAAGATCTCTGAGCTGGAGTTTCTCCTAGAGTGGAAAGCTTCCCCCGTACAGCTCGTCCTGGCACTCTGTCCAACTTGTGCATGCTGAGTAGTATGGAGGGAGAATGAGATGCAGAGTCAGGCTGCCCTGGCTTCAGATCTTGGGATCCTTGCTTGCCTGTCGTGTGCTCTTGAGTGGGTCCCTAAAGCCACCGAGTCTCAGTGTCTTCATCAGAGGCACAACAATGTCTACTCACCGGCCCCTTGTGGAGGTCAGATGAGACACGGAATACAGACTGGAATGTGCAGGGCGCGTGTGACCTGCAGGATGCGTTCGCTTCCCTGCGTGTCGGCAGCAGAGGTTCCGACTCCTGCCCGGCTAACTGTCCTCTGAATCCCTGGCCCCGCCCCGCGCTTCCTGACGTATCTGGTTCCAGTGCCAGACGGAGGCAGGTTTGGGGATGGGGAGGGGAAGCAGCTTGGGAAGTAGAGCAAGGTGGAGGGGGAGGAACGAAGAGCTTCCTCTCAGGGTCTCCTGGCCTGCCTGGACTCCCAAAGTCCACCTTGCTGTCATGCCCAGGAAACAGGATCCCAGGCGAGCAGAGCCCCGAGAGACACTGGGCCCAGGTGTGTGCCCAGGCGTGTGGGGCCGTTCCTGCGGGGAAGGCATCCGCTTCCCTTTGTTCAGGTAAACGCCATCCATCTGTCACCTCTGCCGATCGCCCACCTTTCTCTAGAGTTTTCGAAACTCTTCGCCCAGCCTCCACAGACCCATCCCTGTCCTCCACATCTGGGGCAAAGGAAAATGAGTCTGTCGAAGTGTCTGCTCAGCCAACTGTCAGAGGGCATGGGCCCACGTGTGCATGTGTTCACAAACAGGTTTTTTATGATCTGTGACCTAAATTTGTGTATCGGGACGCTCGTGTGTCTGTGGCCTCCGTTTCCTTGTTTGTAAAATTTCAAAAATAACATCGACACCAACTGCCCAGAGTTCTTACTGTGGAGACAAAACAAGATCAAGAACGTGGAGCCAACTGTAAGCTGTAATGTGATGGGTGATAATTTATATCACTCACTGAATGTTCAACTTGCATCAAGGCACCCTGCGTGTAGGATTTCATTTAATCCCCACCACAAAGTGTATTTCATTCATCCTTTCATGGTGACTATCATTAACCCCAGTTTACAGATAAGGGATGAGGCTCAGGAAGTTTAATCAAATGTGATCAGGGTCAGGAGGGTGAGTTCAAGAGCAGAGCTGGGATGTGGACCAGACATTCGACCTCAAAGCCACACTCATCATGCAGCCCTTGAGCTGCTCTTCTCTGAACCACGAGGGGCTGCAGGTTTCTATCATGTCTGCACCTGCAACTGTGGTGTGAGGGGAGGCCTCCTCTCAAAGCACCCCGCAAATAAGAACGAGAGAGGTCGCTTTGTGAAGAAGGCTGTGCTGGGGCATCTGGGGAACCACTGAGGACTATGGCTGGGACCAGGGGAGTCCATGAGACTGGTCGTGTACAGGGTGGCTGCTACCAGGCACTGGGCCCAGCCCACACCTCCTTCCTGCCCTGCCTGGACTCTGGGCTCCCCAGTTGCCATGAGCAGAGGCTGCAGGTAAGCAGGTACTCGGGAAAGCTTCATGCCTTATTGCTGTGAGTGGCAGGGTGTCTCAGGGGGCAAGAGAGACACAGGAAGGGACAGAGTGACTGGGCCAACCACGCCGCCTCCCTCTCAGCTCTGTTCTCTTGGGACCTCTCCCTGCTCTTTTCATCCACCCAACTCACCTAGGCAACCTACATGGCTCACACCCTTGACACCCGTCATGCCCTCCAAACAAGTCAGTCAGCTACCT
>NW_007231053.1:0-16703 GCF_000164805.1 Carlito syrichta | reverse complement strand
TAGAGGGTGGTCATTTGCTGGACACCCAAAACTGAGTAGGGGCAGTCACTGGAGCACCAATAATAACAGAGAGCCAATCACTGGAGCAACCATCACTATGAAGGATTAATTACGGGAGGCTCTCTAAAACACTCTGCAGGGGCTCGGATGAGTTCTGCGATGGAGCAGAAGGAATGAATGGGTTCGTGGTGGTGGCTGTGCCTATTGTTATCTGGGGCCGAGGCTGGCCCCTCTGGAAGTTTTCCTGAGCAGGGGTGGCTTGCTATTGATTTAAAGAAGTGTCGTTTTTATGAAATTTAGATAGGCATTCTCTAGCCCAATGAAAGCCTTGTTGGCATTTGGGACATAAAGTTTTTGGTTGAGTAGCCCCAGTAAGGGGCACGGTATGCCATATAAGCCGGTCATACCTTGTTTCTCGGACAATCTATTAATGTGTCCGACTTGACCATAGTTAAAGCAAGACTGTAATGAGATATTCTTTTGCTTATTACTTATATACTTTTATTTATATTACTTATATATGGTTTATGTATTGCTTATAATATTTATATTACTTATATATTGTTTATATTGCTTATATATATTACTTATATAATTTATATATTACTTATATTGCTTATATATATTGCTTATATTACTTATTTTACTTATATTGTTTATATTACTTACATATTACTTATATACTTTTGCTTATATTACTTATATTACTCATATTACTTATATATCTTTGCTTATTATTGCTTGAGCTCCCTGCATTCCTATAAGAAAAGGAAAAGTGTAACTAAGTTCAGGCTTTATTTCAGTATTCTCAACTTTTAAAGGAAAAGCTCAGAAAGAGGTGCAGTAAGAGGTAACATTAAGCTTGGCAGGGCAGTTTCTACTAATGTGCATGATTTGTCCACACACATAACATGATTGCTCTGAAACATTTTCCTATTTACCTGCACCCTGCATACCTTGAGTGATCTGTGAAAAGTTTTCTCCTCCAATGCTGCGGCCAAAGCCACCCCTTGCATAATAGTTGGACTTACGTCAGTGCACTGGCATATAAAACCAGTAACCCATCCGGTTTTGCATATGGGTCTAACCAACCCTGACAAGTATTATTAGCATTTTCAAAACCAATTGTTTGATAAGAATTTCTGCTGCTTCTTCATTAGTAATTACTTGATTAATAGCCTTAGTGAGTCTGGATACAAAGTCCTCATAGCTTTCCTCAGCCTTTAGTTTTATATCAGATAAAGAAGAAGTCTGAGCAGTGTCTGCTGGTATTTTTTTCCATGCAGTGACAGCACAATGATTTATCTGAAGCAAAACATCTTTGGGTAGAGAAAATTTGATTAGCCATTTGGGTATATATACCAGTCCTGGAGAGCATATCATGAAAAACAATAAATGACCCAGCAGGTTGATTTACATTCTGTTCCATTTGAATTCTAACTTGATCATCATCCTTGGTTCTCCACAGCAAATAAGCACCTCTGAACAAAGAGCTTTTGTTTAATTGCTGATAATCTGTGAGAGTCATCCATTGAGAGGCAAGTTGATCTAAAATAGTAATTGTATACGGTGCAAGAGGACTATACTTTGAGCTTGCTTCCTGTAACTCTCTCACCAATTTATATGGCAAGGGTTCCCAGTGAGCTCAATCCACTCTACCAGCACTGGGATAAAATTGTACCGAGAAAGAAGCTGTGAAACTAAAATCTCCTTCTTTTTCTGCTTCAGCTCGTACTGCCTGCATACCGAGAGGAAAGACAGGAGCCACAGGGGCATTACCAGCATTATTAGGCAAAATTTTTGAATTTAGGACTTTAGCATTGAAAAGAGCAGCCTGTGGGAGGGAAAGCACAGGGTTGGCCATAAGAGCACTGATATGATACCTAGCAGTTTCTGCCTTGGGTTCAGCTTCATCTTGTGGAGAGAATTTATCATTGTCATTATAATCAGAGGGAACCAAGGCTGCAGCGAAAAGTTTCTTCATCATCATCATTGTTAGCGGCCTTTTTGGAAGGAAATTTCTCATAATCATGCAGTGGATTTAAAGCATTTTTTTTGAGTTGGAGTTTCACTCTGTCACCCAGAGTGGAGTGCAGTGGCCTCTCCCGGCCACCGCAGCCTCAACCTGCTGGACTCTGGTGGTCCTTCCACCTCAGCCTTCCGAGTAGCTGAAATTACAGGCACATGCTACCACGCCTGGCTAATATTTTTAATTTATTGTAGAGATGAGGTCTCGCCTGCCCAGGCGGGTCTCAAACCCGCGGGCTCAGGCAATCCACTCACCTCAGCCTCCCAAAGGCACAGGATTATAGGCTGAGCCACTGAGCCCGGCCTAAAGCAATTTTAATTAACATTGTTCCTGCACAAAATGTAGAAAATGAGCTAGTTAGAAGAAGAAACTTTAGCTCCACGTTTAGACAAAGTATTCATTAAGATACTGATGAACATTTTACATTCCTAGATTCACTCTGGCCCATGACTAGATCACGGCTCTGGCTTCACAAAAACATGCTTACCCATTTTCGCTCTGCCTGTCTCTACAGAGGGGTCTGCAGCACCCTGGGTAAGGTCCAAACTGCCCTGAAATGAGAAAAAAACTTACCTTTCCAGGGATCCCACGTTTGGGCTCCAGTTACGGAGTCCAGCCCCTGAAGAGAGATTTGAGGGTCCCTGGTAGGTGGGGCAGCATCAGCAATTATTCTGGAGAAAGAAAGAGAAAGAAAGAGAAAGGGGGGAGAAAGAAAGAGACTGGACTCTGTCTAGTGCAGAAACTGATTTAATGGGGTAAACCATGAGCCTTTTATCCTAAAGTTTCATGAGCAAGATCACAAGATTTTCACGTGAACACAAAGTCACATCGATGAGGGGTGTCCCCCCACCCACCAGGTGTTTCCTCAAGTATAAGGAAGGAAAATCCCCATATTATTTTACTGTTCCTTATGCTTGGTTAATGTTCCTCACAAACAATACAACAATTCTAACATCATAATATGTAAATAATCAATAACTTCTAAAACGTATGCATACCCAACACCTAATGATTGACTTAAATTCTAATACCTTTCTATTCTGTGCTAATTTTACCTGTACTATAAAAAACTCTTAATTATAACTCAAACCAGTTCCTACAGAATGTGGCCCAGTTCAATGATCACGCTGGGTCATTTTCAAGAACAACTGATTATGATCTCTTAACAAAATAGCTATTCTAAAATCCTATGCATCTATCTTAATTTCTATAAAAGTTTCTAATTCCTAATCCTAATATAAAACTGATAGTCAGTAATAATAGAGTTTCTAAAATAAAACCCAAATACAAACTGTAATTGTACTAAAGCCAAAACCACAATTGGTAGAAAGTTGGAACACTGAAATTTCTAAAGTTAACTGTATTCTTATAAAACCTCAAAATATCATATTTGATCATGCTTGAACTAACAAAATTCCCTGACGTAGCATGACGTATTCTACAATACTTTCTATGAATAAAATAAAATCAGTTTCTATTATAAGTAGAAAAAACTTACACTATTGTAACTAAAAAAACGATTTAAACGAATGCAGCCCAGCCCAAAGTGGACACTGGGCCCTTAGGAATGTGGCCCACTACAAAGTTCATGCTGGGCCACTTCTGGTAACTCTAGATAATTATCTATATCATCTAAAGTTGGAAACAGCTCTCTAAATGTATATACTAATTCTACAAATATACTTTTAAATCTTATAAAGAAGCTTGTACCATATATAAGTCTCCCAAGTGTGATCCGAGTTTGAACTGTGTTAAGTTTAAAGCCAAAACTGCAGTCCGTGAAAAACGGAAAAAATGGATCCCTAGAGTCAGCCATGCCCATCATCCTCTCAGAACTTCATGCTCAGATCATCAAAGTCCCTGCTAGTGCATCATGCCAAACAACAAAGAAGGGAGGAGGATTTGGGCCTTCAGTTCCTGAATACAACCTGGTGGTGCCAGGGTCCACAGCCTACTTGGATCCCTAAAGCTCAGGCGGGCCTCCATGGCCAGCTCCCAACATCTCCCCCTTTTCTATTTTTTAGCATGAACCCATCAACCGCGGTGTTGAGCTGAGAAATTCTTTTCTTCAACACCTTGAAAATAATTGGAAGCAAGCATAGCAGCACAAGAATCACTGCTCCACAAATTCCCACATTAGAACTAGCCAATTCTGAGGACCAGAACTGTTTCTTTGTGACAGTCACGTTCTGTATTTCTTGATGTAATTTAGTAAGGTCTATACTCAAGTTCAAATATTCCAAATTCCAAGGATATGATTTCTTATTTTGTCCCAAGTGTGGACAAACTTATTTACCTCTAAAGGAGTGAGGCAAATCCATTTAAACTCAGAATGACACCGCAGAGCCAATTTTATCTTTAAAGTCACAAGCTCTTGTCCTACTGGTAAAACTGCCTCCTGTAAAGCATTAACTTTACTTTCTAACTTTTGATCTATAATCACCTAAGTAGCTAATGCAATAGAAACATTTCTAGATAACTGATTAGCAAAGGTTGCGGTGTGAACTTCCTTAGTTAGAGCTACTGTTGAAACTGTTACTGAAGTGGCAATAGCTATCAAACTGTAATTCCTAAAATCAAGGTGGCTAAAAACCGTTTCTGTCTGGCTAATAAAGCATTAACCTCATACAATGTTTGCAAACCATATTCATCATACCCAAGTGTACAGTAATCATGAAATAAGGTGGCTGCTTAAGAATAACAAAACCTTCATAAAAGGCATTAATGAAACAATGAGTTAAAATACACCCAGTGCAAGACACCTTATAAACATTGTTATGATACTCAATTTTAAAAGTTTGGTACTCATTCCATACTAAAACCATATAAGAGGACTGTAAGCATGCCCTAATGTGATACTGCTGAGTTTGTCCAACAGGCCTAGACAGGCTGACTGGTTGAATGACTGTGAGGGCTCTCCACAAATAAGGCTGAATGGCTTGTCTGATTCCAAGTTTAAATGAAAGTATTGGGAGTACCCATCCATTGGAGTGCCTTCTAGCTGCAGCAAACGTAGAGCCATTAAATCCCAAGTCACTAATATATAGTCTTCACCGGGTACAGGATAGTCCACCTTAGAGTTATAAGCACAGTCTCTCCATTTTGGGAAGCCAGCATCTCGTCAGAAGAGTGACCAGTCCTCTTTCGTATCATTGAAGGGGCAATCAGGTATGCTGAGAGGCGATGAAGCTCTATTCGCATGGCTACGGTTGGTTCCTCCAAGCATTAACATCTCCAGTCACCAACCGTCCTTGATATTGTCCTGATAAGGGCTTTCTGTACTCAGAGACTTAAAGGCAGACATTAAGCAAGAAGCTTGGTAATTATTAAAAGCAGAATTATTATAAAAACAAATAAGGAGGGAGTTGGAATGCCCTTCCTAAGAAAAATTATGATTAGCAACATGTTTGACTTGAGCAAGAAATAAAGCAGGCCCTCCCCTTTTCCTGTAAGGAGAGCCTTCCATTTTATCAGAGGTTTTATACTTCCTTCTGGATTTCGATGTCAAGTCATAGCTGAATAGCCTGAAGAGTTCAAATTTAAATGATTAATAACAAATAAAAGTGTGATTCAGGATGTGGTGAGGAGTGCTATACTTGAACTTCCCCTTTTGCAACTTAATTGATTTTTTAAACTTTGGTGAGCTCTTTCAACTATGGCTTGACCTTGTGGATTGTAGGGAATTTCTGTGGAATGAGAAATATTAAATTGGGAGCAAAATTGCTGGAAAGATTTAGATGTATACGCAAAACCGTTGTCAGTTTTCCGTTGCTTTGGCATACCTAACTGTGAAAAGCAAAAGAATACATGTTGCACCACGTCCTTGTAGACTTCTCCAGTTTTTGCTGAAGCTAAAATAACATGAGAAAATTTATCCACAGTCACTTGCAAATAAGACAATTTTCCAAAGCTGGGAAAGTGAGTTATATCCATTTGCCGTTGCACATTAGGTCTCAGTCCTCAAGAGTTGACTCCTCCTGGAGCTGGAACAAAAGTTTTTAAATTCTCAGAGAGTAAACAATGTAAATTGTTTACAAACCTCTGGGCTTAAAGGTATAGTAAAGAAACAATTCTGTAAATCAATAACTATAATATTGAAGTTAACAGGTATAGCAATCCAGGCTGCAATGCTCCCATGACTTCCATAGCAGTATTAATTGCTCTTAAATCTGATAAAAGTCTCCATTTACAAGATTTTTTTCTTGATTACAAAAATGGGAATGTTTCAAGGACTAGTGATTGCCATTCTGGGGGCTAGTAGAAGGCTCTATATGACCAACCTCTAATTGTTGTTAAAATAGTTTTTGACTGCCTTAGCTTTTCTGAGGTCCTGGGCCATTGTTCCACCCAAACCAGTTTGTCATCTTTCCAGGCAATCAGTCTTGAAAACAGTGGCCTCTAAGGCAAATTTGAATAATCAATACCTGTTTTGCTAGTTTTCTTGGTTATTTGGACAGGCTCCTGTATTCCTTTCACGTCTTTACCAAGTCCCTTAAAGGGATCATAGCCCATCTACAGCATTTGTGCTGAGACTTTATCATTGGGGCTGCACAAAAATGTGCCTATTTGTGAAAGAGTATCTCTTTCCCATAATGTAAAGGGGATATAGATGGAATAACGTATGGGCAAAAGGTTCCTGAAGTCTTACTATCTGTCAAATTTAAAATCTGTGAACTTTGGCTACTGAGGGTACTTGGCAAATGTCTATAAGTCCTAAAGGAGTCATACAAGTTGGCCTTGAGGCAGGCCAATCCTTTCCGGCAATACAAGAAACATTGGCTCCTGTGTCTAACAAGCCTGTAATTTTAGCTCCTTATATAAATAAATCTTTCAGAGGTCTAGAATTAGTAACCTCCTGAATCCAAAAAGCAACATTGCTAGAGCCAAATCCAGAGTCACCTCTAGGCAGGTTAGTTAAAGTTTTACCTGGTTTGTGATAAAGCAAGAGCAGCAACTGGGCTATTCTCTGCACTGTTTTGCTAGGGGGAACAACAAGCACCTGGATTTCTCTTGTGTAATCCGAATCCACCACTCCAGGAATAATGGAAATTCCTTGTAAAGACAAGGAACTTCTGCCTAATATTATATCCAGTATTCCTTCCGGGAGAGGGTCTTTTACTCCTGTAGGAATTGGGGTTATCAGAATGCCCAGAGTTAATATTGTAGTGGTGGAGGAACATAAGTTCAGCCCTGTACTCCCTGGAATGGCTCAGATGAGTTCTGCAATGGAGCAGAAGGAAGGAATAGGTTCATGGTGGTGGCTGTCCCCATTGTTACCTGGGAACAGGGCTGGCCCCACTGGAAGTTTTCCTGAGGCAGTGTGGCTTGCTGTTGTTTTAAAGGAGTGCCGTTTTTATGAAATTTAGATAGGCATTCTCTTGCCCAATGAAACCATTTTGACATTTGGGACATAAGGTTTTTGGTCAAGTAGCCCCAGTAAGTAGTGACGGTATGCCGTTTAAGGTGGCCATACTGTACTTCACTGGACAATCTGTTAATGTGTTCAACTTGACCATAGTTAAAGCAAGAGTGTAATGAGATATTATTTTGCTTATTACTTACATACTTTTACTTATATTACTTATATATTGTTTATGTATTACATATAATATCTATATTACTTATATATTGTTTATATTGCTTATATATACTAATTATATGATTTACATATTACTTTTATATATATATTGCTTATATTGCTTATATATATTGTTTATATTGCTTATATTATTTATTTTACTTACATTGCTTATATTACTTACATATTACTTATATACTTTTGCTTATATTGCTTATATTACGCATATTACTTACATATGCTTATTGTTGCTTGAGCTCCCTGCATTCCTATAAGAAATGGAAAAATGTAACTAAGTTCAGGCTTTATTTCAGTATTCTCAACTTTTAAAGGAAAACCTCAGAAAGAGGTGCAATAAGAGGTAACATTAAGCTTGGCGGGGCAGTTTCTACTAATGTGCATGATTTGTCCACACACATAACATGATTGCTCTGAAACATTTTTTGTTTACCTGCACCCTGCATACCTTGAGTGATCTGTGAAAAGGTTTTTCCTTTCAATGCTGCAGCCAAAGCCATCCCTTGCATAATAGCTATGCTTACGTCTGCACAGTGGCAGATAAAATCAGTAACCCATCCGATTTTGCGTATGGGTTTAACCAAAGCTTGACAAGCATTATTAGCATTTTCAAAAGTCAATTGCTTGGTAAGAATTTCTGCTGCTTCTTCATTAGTAATTACCCGATTAACAGCCTTAGTGGGCCTGGAAACAAAGTCCTCATAACTTTCCTCAGCCTTTTATTTTATATCAGATAAAGAAGTCTGAGCAATGTTTGCTGGTAATTTTTTTCATGCAGTGACAGCACAATGATTTATCTAAGCAAAACATATTTGGGTAGAGAAATTTGATTAGCCATTTGGGTATACCTACCAGTCCCGGAGAGCATATCATGAGAAATAATGAATGACCCAGTAGGTCGATTTAAATTCTGGTCCATTTGAATTCTAACTTGATTCTCATACTAGGTTCTCCAGAGTAAATAAGCATCTCTGGACAAACAGTTTTTGGTTAATTGCTGCCAATCTGCGAGAGTCA
This sequence comes from Carlito syrichta, assembly GCF_000164805.1. Taxonomy (NCBI): domain Eukaryota; kingdom Metazoa; phylum Chordata; class Mammalia; order Primates; family Tarsiidae; genus Carlito; species Carlito syrichta. Next base: position 8,061 of record NW_007231053.1, on the reverse strand, counting down.
TCCATCGAGAGGCAAATTGATCAAAAATAGTAATTGTATAAGCTGCAAGAGGACCATACTTTGAGCTTGCTTCCTGTAACTCTCTCACCAATTTATATGGCAAGGGTTCCCAGTAAGCTCGATCCACTAAATCAGCACCGGGATAAAATTGTATCGGGAAACAAGTTGTGAAACTAAAAGCTCCTTCTTTTTCTGCTTCAGCTCATACTACCTGTATACCGAGAGGAAAGACAGGAGCCACAGGGGCATTACCGGCATTATTAGGCAAATTTCTTGGCTTTAGGACTTTAGCATTGAAAGGAGCTAACCTGTGGTAGGGAACGTGCAGGGTTAGCCATAAGAGCACTGATATGATACTTAGCAGCTTCTGTCTCAGGTTCAGCTTCATCCTGTGGAGATAATTTATCATTGTCATTATAATAAGGGGGAGCCAAGGCTGCAGCGAAGATAAAAGTTTCTTCATCATCATCATCATTAGTGGCCATTTTGGAAGGAAATTTCTCATAATCATGCTGTGGGTTTAAAGCATTTTTTTTTGAGTTGGAGTCTCAGTCTGTCGCCCAGACTGGAGTGCAGTGGCCTCTTCCGGCCACTACAGCCTCGACCTGCTGGACTGTGGTGATCCTTCCATCTCAGTCCTCCGAGTACCCGGAATTAAAGGCATGCGCTACCCCGCCCGGCTGATTTTTTGATTTATTGTAGAGATGAGGTCTCGCTGCCCAGTTGAGTCTCGAACCCACAGGCTCAGGCAATCCACTCACCTCAGTCTCCCAAAGGCGTGGGATTACAGGCTGAGACACTGAGCCCGGCTCGCATTTTTATTTTTGAATTGGAGTCTCACTCTGTCACCCAGACTGGAGTGCAGTGGCTGCTCCCGGCCACCGCAGCCTCGACCTGCTGGGGTCCAGTGATCCTTCCACCACAGCCTTACGAGTAGCCGGAATTACAGGCACGTGCTACCATGCCTGGCTAATTTTTTTTTTTGAGTTGGAGTCTCACTCTGTCGCCCAGACTGGAGTGCAGTGGCCGCTCCCAGCCACCACAACCTCGCCTGCTCGGCTCCGGCGATCCTTCCGCCTCAGCCTTCCAGTAGCTGGAATTACAGGCATGCGCTACCATGCCCGGCTGTTTTTTTTTTTTTTTTGATTTATTGTAGAGATGAGGTCTTGCTGCCCAGGCGGGTCTCAAACCTGCGGGCTCAGGCAATCCACTCACCTCAGTCTCCCAAAGGCGTGGGATTACAGGCTGAGCCACGGAGCCCAGCTTAATTTTTTAAATTTATTGTAGAGATGAAGTCTCGCCTGCCCAGGTGGGTCTCGAACCCTCGGGCTCAGGCAATCCACTCACCTCAGCCTCCCATAGGCGCGGGATTACAGGCTGAGCCACAGAGTCCAACCCAAAGCATTTTTAATTAGCATTGTTCCTGCACAAAATGTAGAAAATGAGCTAGATTAGAAGAAGAAGCTTTAGCTCCACGTTTAGACAAAGTATTCATTAAGATACTGATGAACATTTTACGTTCCTAGATTCACTCTGGCCCATGACTAGATCATGGCTCTGGCTTCACAAAAACTTGCTTACCCATCTTTTCTCTGCCTGTCTATACACAGGGGTCTGCAGCACCCTGGGTAAAATCCTAGCCGCCCTGAAACAAGAAAAAGACTTGCCTTTCCAGGGATCCCACGTTTGGGTGCCAGTTGCGGAGTCCAGGCCCTGCTGAGAGATTTGAGGGTCCCTGGAAGGTGGGGCAACATCAGCGATTATTCTGGAGAAAGAAAGAGAAAGAAAGAGAAAGGGGGGAGAAAGAACAAAATTGGACTCTTTCTAGTGCAGAAGCCGATTTAATGGGGCAAACCGTGAGCCTTTTATCCTAAAGTTTCATGGGCAAGATCACAAGATTTTCATGTGAACACAAAGCCAGGTAGTCTCAGATTCCACAGCACGCCTGTATTCCTAAGGCTCAGGTGGGCCTTCATGGCTGGCTCCCAACAGGTAATCAATAGGACACACATCACAAAAGATTTTGGGTAATTTTGGCACCGATACAGGAGTGTCACAGTCACAGGCATTCCTCACAGAGATGGGCTAGTCAATGAGTAACCTACTTAGCCAGATTAAACTTCATCAGCGAGGGAGAATTAAAATCATTCCTAGATATCCAATCCCTAAGAACATATGCTGCCACCAAACCACCTCTACATGAAACACTTAAGAAAGTACTAAACACAGAAGAAAAGGGGAGAAAAAGAACAACGTTCTTAACAAGTGTACAGGAAAAAGAATAAAATGCACACGAACCAACCTCCAAAACAAAAGAAAGACAATAAACCAAGTGGAAGAACAACTCTATAAAAACTCTATGATAGGGATGAACTCTCACATTTCAATAATTAGCCTGAACGTGAATGGACTAATTGCATCACTGAAAAGATATAGAATGGCAAAATGGATAAAATACCACCAGGTAATAATATACTGCCTTCAAGAGAACCATCTCACTAGAAAGGACATGCACAGACTCAAAATAAGAGAATGGGAAACAAATTTTCAAGTGAATGGAATACAAAAGAAAGGAGGAGTCGTGATCCTAATTTCAGACAAAATACCATTTAAGCTATCAAAAATTTAAAAAGACACAGAGGGCCACTACATAATGATAAAAGGTTCACTCCATCAACAAGAAATATCTATCCTAAACATAGGTGCACCAACTTTTATAAAGCAACTCCTAGGAAAACTAAAGAAAGATATTGACTGTAACACCATCATAACTGGGGACTTTAATACCCCACTCAAACCCTAGGCAGATCATCGGGACAAAAAATCATCAATGAGATCCGGAACCTCAATGTGACTCTGGACCACATGGACTTAATTGATACCTACAGAACACTCCATCCAAAGACCAGAGAATAAATATTCTACTCAGCACGGCATGGGACATATTTCATAATTTCATAATTGGCCATAAATCAAGTATAAGCACATTTAAAATGACTGAAATTCACCATGCACCTTCTCAGACCACAGTGGAATAAAAATAAACATTAACACCAACAAGGACCCCCAAAACCCACAAAGACATGCTGACTAAACAGCATGATACTAAACAACTCCTGGGTCAATGATGAAATCAAAACAGAGATCAAAAGATTCCTGGAAACAAATGAGAATGAAGAAACATCTTACCAAAATCTCTGGGATGCCTTAAAAGTTGTAGTAAGAGGCGAATTTATATCCCTACAAACACACTTGAAGAAAATGGAAGGAGCACAAATTAACAGCCTAACTAGCCACCTATGGAAGCTGGAAAAGCAAGACCTCCAAAACCCTAATTTCAGCAGAATAATCCAGATCACCAAAATAAAAGCCCAAATTCAGGACATAGAAGACAAAAAGACAATACAAAAAATCAATAAACAAACAACTGGTTCTTTGAAAGGATAAACAAGATCAATGGCCCCCTAGCTAGACTGAACAAGAGAAAGAAAGAAAAAATCCAAATAAGAAAAATCAGAAACACAAAAGATGAAGTCACATCAGACCCTGAAGAAATACAAAAGATTATCAGAGACTACTATGTACACTTGTATGGAAACAAACTTGAAAACCTCAATGAAATGGAGGATTTTCTGTCATCACACAACCTACCTAGGTTGAAACAAGAAGAAATTGAGACTCTAAAGAGACGAATAACAATCAAGGAAATTGACTATGCAATAAGAAGCCTACCTACAAAAAAAATCACCGGACCAGATGGCTTTCCAGCAGAATTCTACAAGACATTTAAGAAGGAACTTATTCCAATCCTAATGAAGCTATTTCAGGCGATTGAGAAGGATGAAACCCTCCCCAAATCATTTTATGAAGCTAACATCACATTGATACCCAACCCAGGTAAAGATCTAACAAAAAAAAACAACTACAGGCCAATATCTTTGATGAACATAGAAGCTAAAATTCTCGACAAGATCCTAGCAAACCAGATTCAACAACACATTTCAAAAATCATCCATTATGTCCAAGAAGGCTTCATCCTTGGGATGCAGGGCTGGTTCAACATTTTTAAAACAACAAATGTAATTAAATACATGAACAGATGTCAAAACAAAAACCACATGATTATATCACTAGATGCAGAAAAAGCTTTTGAAAAAATCCAGCACCCCTTCTTGACAAAACCCTCGAACATCTAGGCATACAGGAAACATACCTCAAAATAGTAAAAGCCATCTACGAGAAACCCACAGCCTGCATACATGTAAACAGACAAAAATTGGAACCATTTCCCCTGAAAACTGGAACAAGACAAGGGTGCCCACTCTCACACCTCCTGTTCAATATAGTACTGGAAGTCCTGGCTAGAGCAATCAGAGAAGAAAAGGCAGTCAAGGTTACCCAATTAGGAAAAGAGGAAGTCAAGCTATCTCTCTTTGCAGATGACATGATCGTGTACCTTGCAAATCCAAGAAAATCTGTCAAAAACCTCCTTACACTGATAAAGGCCTTCAGCAAAGTCTCAGGATATAAAATAAATGTGCAAAAGACAATAGCATTTCTTTACACAAATAATAAACAAACAGAAAACCAAATAAGAAGCACAATTCCATTCACAATAGCCACAAAAAAAGTGAAATACCTTGGCATCTTGCTAAGCAGAGACGTGAAAACCTTTACAATGAAAACTACAAAACTCTGCTCAAGAAAATAAAAGATGATACAAACAAGTGGAAAAATATTCCATGCTCATGGATTGAAAGAAACAACATTGTGAAGATGTCCATCTTACCTAAGGCAATCTACATATTCAATGCAGTACCTATCAAATTTCCAGCAAATTCCTTCTCAGACCTAGCAAAAACAACACAGGAATTCATATGGAAACACAAACGACCAAGAATAGCCAGAACAATCCTCAACAACAACAACAACAAAAGCAGGTGGTATCACATTACCAGACTTCAAACTTTACTATAAAGCTACAATCATCAAAACAGCTTGGTATTGGTACAGGAACAGGCATATATATCAATGGAATAGAATTGAGATCCCAGAAAGCAAGCCTCAATTTGTCAACAAATTCATCTTTGACAAAGCCTCCACCACCTTTCACTGGGGAGAGAAGAACCTATTCAGTAAATGGTGCTGGGAAAACTGACTGACAACATGCAGAATTTTGAAACAGGACCCTTATCTATCCCCATACACAAAAATTGACTCCAAATGGATCAGAGACCTAAATGTACAACCTCATACCATAAGAACTTTAGAAAATAAAGGACACACCCTCATGAAAATTGGAAGTGGCATCCAATTCCTGAAGAAAACTCGAAACCCACAGGCCATAAGTGATAAGATAGACAAGTAGGACCTCATAAACTGACAAGCTTCTGCAAAGCCAAAGAAACCATCAAGAGAGCAGGAAGACAACCTACAGACTGGGAAAAAGTATTTGCCAATTCCAGGTCTGACAAAGGCTTAGCATCTTGGATCTACAAAGAGCTCATAAGTGCTGAAAAGAAAAATACAAGTCCATTATAAAATGGGCAAAAGATATGAACAGACACTTCACAAAGGAAGACATCTGAGCAGCCAACAGACACATGAAGAAATGGTCAACCTCACTAATCATCAGGGAGATGAAATCAAAACCACACTGAGATACCACCTAACTCTAGTCAGAATGGCAATTATAAATAACTCAGAAAATAATAGTTGTTGGAGAGGATGTGGCAAAAAGGGAATACTCCTACACTGTTGGTGGCAGTGTAAACTAGTGCAACCTCTGTAGAAAGCAGTGTGGCGATTCCTAAAAGCTTTAAACATCAGCGTCCCATATGACCCTGCAATCCCTCTACTGGGAATATACCCTGAAGAACTCATATCATTCTATAAAAAAGATACCTGCACGCGAATGTTTATCGCAGCATTGTTCACAATACCAAGAACCTGGAACCAACCACGCTGTCCATCAAAAGAGGACTGGATTTTTTAAAATGTACATATATACGATGGAATACTATGCAGCCATAAAAAAGAACAAAATCATGAATTTCGAGCAACCTGGATGGAGCTAGAGTCTATAATACTGAGTGACCTCTCACAGAAACAAAGATCTGAGTATCACAGATTCTCACTCATATAGTGGAGCTTGATCATCCAATGCACCACCATAAGAAAATGTCTGACAGTGGTGGGAAACTATGGGGGAGAATGGGACTAATGGTAGTAAACATCTGTCAGGGGATGCGGAGACACCTGTTATCAACAAGGGGAACTGAATGAAGCATATTTGTACAACTAACTCTTAACTGTACCCTACAATATCAAAATAAAAAATATAGATTAAAAGAGAAAATAAGCCATCACAGATGGGGCCAGTCCCTATGTCACTCATACAAATGAGAATCAGTGACTAGGGAAACAACACAAAGGAAGAGCTGTCACAGGAACACCAATCACAAAGAAGAGCTAGTCAATGAGGAACTAATTTTTGAAGAGACACACTAAGCAAGACATTCCTCAATAGAAGAGCAAGTGAACAGGGTAACTGTGGGGAGCCAACATCTATGGCTATACAGTTGAGGCCTATGAAGGCCCATGATGGAGATCTGCTTTTGACACAAAAGCATCAGTGACATCTATAGTGTTGGTATATAAATAGTGACCAGTTTGCATATGTGACATAAAAGCTTATATTATTTGAAAGTAAACCTTTTAAACAGGCTAAAATTTTGGGAAAAGTCTTACAGCAGAAAACATTCTATACTTTATGTTTCCATTTCTCTCTGACTCTGTGAACCATTGTTAAGTCTCTGTTTCTCAGAAGTAACCATGCAGCCTTTGTTCCTGTAAGCATTCTGTAAGCAGTTTCTCCCAATAGCTAAAGATTAGCAACCAAAATTGTTTTAATAGTTTTGTTTTCCTGCCTCTAGCCAGGCAGAACGTGTCTAATTTCACTACGTGTCAAGACTCTCAGCTTGCCTCAGCCCCTGACCATCATCATGACAACGGTGCTTTTCCTTGTCCAAGAGTATGACAACCACTGTTTGATTTATTCACTTAGATCAAATTTTCTATCAGGAAGTTTAGAAATATATATATACACACAGTTCAGTTATCTACATATAACACTATGTGAGCTTGTGCTTGCTACTTCACCTCCTTCTGCTTGAAAGTTGCCCTTTAATATGCCTGTGTATGGTAGTGATAAAACCCAGTCACAGGGCTGTTGGAGAGTGAATCCTTAGTACCTTGACTTATTATTGGATATACTTTTGCACTTTGAATTTCTACTTTAAGATGTCGACTTCAGTGTCCGGCAGACTTCAATGGTAACGTATGCATTGGGTATGTTGAACACTGTGGTTAACGTTTTCTGCTTCTCACTCTTTAGCATTTTATAGAGGACTCTGACAACGGTGTCTCTGACAGGCTTTTAAGATCAAAGTTTACAGCATGTGAGACACTGAGACTAGCGTTTCTCTGTCTTCTTCTCTTAGGCATAATCTGTGCTTTATCTGCTTTATCAGTTTATCATTTGAAATTATATATTTGAAGTTTTATAAGAAATCATATATTAAATCATATAGTTGGATGCTAAAAATCATAGGTGTTTGTTATGATTTGTTTTAAACGTGTGTACTCTGATACTAATCATTCTGTTTGGAGCATGTGGATTTTGTGATGCAGATTTTATATGATGTGTGTCACTAGATTCATCTGCCCCAGCAAAAATATTTTCACTACTAGAAGTTAAGATAATTAATGTAAATCTTGATTGTTTTGTTAAATCATAGTAGGTTAGTAAAAAGGGAAATTTTTACCTTAAGTAAAATTCACTATAGTTTATAATATACAGATTAGTTATTAAATATTATAGAAAACAGTTTGCTAAGCTGTTGTGAAAATCATACACCTGTTATTTTGATATACGCCTTGTAAGGCACACGGAGTTCTCATTGTCAATTGTCACCCTAAACAAAAATCTTTTGTGAAGAGCGTTATGCATTATACGATCTGTAAGCCCCTAGCAAATATTTGATTATTGCTGAATATTAG
>NW_007231052.1:0-11344 GCF_000164805.1 Carlito syrichta | reverse complement strand
CCTGTGCCTGGCGCTCCCACTGTGTGAACTTGGCAGGTGACTCCAGCTCCCCTCTCAGTGGTCCTGGGTCATCTGAAGGGAGTGGGCCTCACAGTGGGGTCCCAGGAGAGGTGTGAAGGCCATGTGAGGGAGCTCACGTCTGTCACCCCAGCACTTTGGGAGGCTGAAGCAAGAGAATGACCAGAGCCCCCACCGGACACCTTGGCAAGACCTCATCTCTAGAAGAAACCAACATAGTTCTGGCTACTCAGAAGGTTGAGGCGGAGGGATCACTGGAGCTCAGCAGGCGAGGCTGCGGTGGCCGGAAGCAGCCACTGCACTCCAGTCTGGGTGACCGAGTGAGACTCCAACTCAAAAAAAAAAAAAAAGAAAGAAACCAACAAAATGAGCTGAGCATGGTGGCGCCCACCTGTCATTCTGGCCACTTGGGATAGCCTGAGCCCAGACGGTGGAGGCCACGGTGGCCTAGAGCAGGCCCCTGTGCTGTGGCCTGGGTGACAGAGCGGGACTCCAACTCAGAATAATAATACGAACCACCACCACCACAAACACAGACTGGGCTCAGAGGCCTAGCCTGCTATCCCGGCACTTTGGTGACCAAGGCAAGTGGACGCCCTAAGCTAGTGGGTTTGTGACCAGCCCAGGACACTGGGCTAGACCTCGTCTCGGCCATCAAAAATATATCCAAAGACTAGCCGGGTATGGTGGTGCAGGACTCTGACTCCAAATAATAATCACCACCACTGCCACCCCAACCAACCCTGTCACCCAGTGCAAGGAGTCACCCTCAGGGATGGGAAAGGAAAAGGCACTTTCCTGTCTTTCGTTCATGGGAGGTTTCAGAGGTGGCCATTGGGCACGTCTGTCATGCATCTTCGGCAACAAGTCCCAGAAGACTTTCTTAAACCCTCCACACTTGTGCCCCACGGGAAAGACGTGTATGAGCTCATGGAACAGAAGGCTCTGAGATAGGGCAGCCATAGGGCACAAAGCTATCAAGGCAGTCTGGCAATTCTGTGGCCAGTCCACGTTCTGGTTGCTCTGTCTGCCACATTGGGGGGCGGACCCTTTCCTCTCCCGATCACTCCATCGTCCCCTGCCAATTCAGACCTTTCCTTGGGGAGCTGTGGATGCCTGTCGTGACACAGGTGGGAGGTGTCTCCATCGGTCTGGCTGGGGCATGGCAGCATGATCGTGTATCAGGGGCTGTGATCTGTGGGGCTCAGGTGGTCCTCCTCCCATGGCACCTGCTGAGCCCTCCCCAGGGGGAACAACTGAGGCAGGGGCATGTCACCCCCGGGACACTCACCCATCCACCTGTATCATTCCCCATGGTTGACTGGCTCAATCTCCCAAGAACTGCCTCAAGGAAAGGGAGGGCTTGATTCTCAAACCATCAAGGGAGCAGGGATGACCTGGTGACTCATGCCTGTCTCCTCCACACTCATGGAGGCCGAGACGGGAAGATGGCCAGAGCCTGGGAACTTGAGACCAGGTTCGACACCATAGCAAGCCCCCATCACCGTCCCAAGCAAAACTCGTCTGGGTGAAAGGTCCCCCAAATAGAGTCAGGTGTGGTGGACCCGGGAGTCTCTGCTGCTCAGGGGCCAAGGTGAGAGGACTGACTGAGCCCCGAAGGTCGAGGCCACAAAGCCACGATCCTGTCGCCATGCCCCAGCCCTGCCGATGGAGACTCCAGAGACAAAAAGATGCCTCCCACATGCGTCATGAAGGGGGACCAGGGTTCCACAGTTAAAGTTCTGTGTGGGCGAGTGGTGAATGAGTGATTGGAGATGAAGAGTCCCTCCCCTTGCTTGAAGGTTGCAGACCAGGAGACAGAAACTTGGGCTGGCTGCAATGTTGCCGGACCGTCTAGATCACTCTGTGCCCGATAAATGCCCTAACTTGTGGCTGTCTGTTCTGTGAGCTCACACGTGTCTTTGCCATGGGTCACGAGGGTGGAGGGTTGAGGCAGGCCTTCTGGTGCCCATGGCCAATGTCGTGGGCTGGACATGCCATCGGCCACCTTTGAAACCTCCCAAAAATGACAGGCCGGAATGTACCTTTTTCTCTCCCATCCCTCAGTGTGACTTCTTGTGCTGGGTGGCAGGGGTGGTGATGGTGGTGGTATTGGTGATTTTTATTCTTTGGTGTCAGAATCCTGCTCTGTCACCCAGGCTGGAGAGCAGGGTCACGCTCACGGCCACCAGAGACTCCACCAGCCAGACTCAGGTGATCCTCCTGCCTCTGCTCCCTGAGTGGCTGGAACCACAGGCTTGCACCCCCATGCCTGGCTACTCTTTGGATTTATTTTTGATGACCGAGACGAGGTCTCGCCCGTTGTCCCAAGTTGATGTCAAACCCACAGGATCAGGCCATCCACTCACCTGGGCCTCTGAAGGACCTGGATGCCAGGTTGAGCCCCTGAGACTGGCATATGGTTGTGGTGGTGGTAGACATTATTATTCTGAGTTGGAGTCCCACTCTTTCACACAGGCCAGAGTGCAGGGGCCCACCCTTGGACATTGCGGCCTCTACAGGCTGGGCTCTGGCAATCCTCCCACTGCAGCCTCCCGAGTGGCCAGACGTACACATTTGTGCCACTATGCTCAGCTCATTTTTTTGACTTCTTGTAGAGACGAGAACTCACCGAGGTGCCTGGGCTAGTCTGGAACATGGGGGCTCAGGCCATCCTCTTGCCTCAGCCTCCTAGAGTGCTGGGATGACAGGCATGAGCCTGCATGCCCTGCCTCAACACCCCTCTTGCGTCCCCACCATGAGACCCACTCTCCTCTGATGACCCAGAACCCTGGAGATTGCAGCTGGCATCACAAGCTGAGCCCTCCCTTGGGGGAGTGCCTGACTCAGGGGTGTGTCTCAACTGGGCGCCCTCCCCTCCTACCACCTCATTTCCCATGGTGGAGCCACTTGCTCCTCTCAGGGGCCACCACGCAAAAGAGGGGATGGCCTATTTCATTCACACCTCTCTCTTTGGCACTCGGGGAGGCCAAAATGGGAAAATGACTGGAGTCTAGGAACTTAAGGCCAGCTGGAAACCATAGCAAGCCCCAATCTCGACCCCAAGCTAAACCCGGAAAACCTAGGTTGAGATCAGGTCTCAGCAGGAGGATCACCTCCAGCACAGAGTTCAAGACCAGGCAGGAACACCAGGATGTTGACTAAATGTGAAGCTTGTGATCACAGCAGTTTGGGATGCCCACTCTGAGAGGATGGCCTTAATTGTGCAGTTTAAGAGCAGCCTGAGCAAGCTAGTGGGGAAAGAAAAGATAGAAAGAAAGAAAAATCATAAGAGAGAAAGATAGGAAGGTAGAAAGAAAGAAAGAAATCCATTCTCCTGCAAACCTGCAACCCTCAGTCCTTCTCCCCCCCTCCACATGTGGAGGTCCCCCAAGCTCAGCACCTTCCAGCCCAAACCCACCTCCCAGTGGCTGCCCCTGCTTTGGTGTGGGAGTTCCCAGGCTCCCTGGCCGGGTTCCTGCCAGCTCTCTTCTCCAAGGTTAGTATTGTGCTCCAGGTAAGCCAGCCCTCTGACTCAGCAACAAGTACTTTCCACCATGAAAGACCAGGGAAAAATCCTTCACTCAGGGACATTCCTTCCTCCGTAATCCCATTTTTCCTGATCTAAAGCCAGTCGTCCTGAGAACACAAAACCTGCAGTTTTGATTCTATATATGATTCTGATGATTTTGGTGACAGGGTCTGGCTCTGTGGCCCAGCCTGGTGCCCATGGTCATGACCGTCGTTCACTACCAGTCTCAAATTTGTGGTCTCTGGTGATCCTCCCACCTCAGCCTCCAGAGTGGTCTGTAAGATGGGCACCTCCACCCCAGACCCCCTATTTAGATGGGTGTGGAGATGGGGTCTACCTGTGTGGACCCGGCTGGCCTTGGGCTCCTGGGCTCCAGGCATTCCCCACCTCAGCCTCCCAGAGCACTGGGATTCTGGGCGTGGGCTGCCATGCCAGACCATCTGGTTTGTTTTGATGAAGGATTAAGAGCAGGCTCAGGGGCTCAGCTTCATCATCCCAGCACTTTTGGAGGCTAGGCAAGCAGTCGACCTGAACTCATGGGCCGAGAACCACCCAGGCAACTCGGCAAGATCTCACCTCTACCTTCCTTCCCAAAAGAGCCAGGTGTGGTCACAAGCAGCTGTCATTCCAGCTCCTGGGAGTCATTCCAGCTCCTGGGAAGGCCAGCAAAAGGTTTGCTGGAACCTGGCGTACTGAGGCTGCGGTGGCCAGGAGCGAGTCACTGCCATAAAGCCTGGGCAAAGGAGTGACTCCAACTCAAAGAAAAAAAGGAAAAAAAAGAGAAGAGCATCCATTTGTGTATAGAGTTGGGATCATCATGAAAAGACAGAGATCATTTGGGAAGGAAGACCCAGCCTTGGGCCTAAAGTTCCCAAAGGAACATGTATTGAAAAACAATCAGGCTTTTGCTTTGGGAGTATGTGGCAGGGGACCACTGTAGACTGGGAGTTCGAGACCAGCCTAGGCCAAGTTGCGAAACCTCATCCCTCCCCAGAATGCAAGCACTGTAATGGAGCATGGTGGCACAGGCAGTCTCAGCTAGACAAGATGTGGTGGCCTCAATCCTGGCGTGTGCTTTGGCATCAGCCCAGCTGACAGCACATGCAAGCACAGGCCGGGCACTGTGGCTCATGGCCATCAGTCCCATGCCCTGGAAGGCCAAGGAAGGAGGCTATTTGAGTCTCTGGTGTCAGAGACCAGCCTGAGAAATGTGGCCACACCTCGTCTCGATGAGAGGGCCCCAAAATTGAATCAGGCCTAGTGGCCCTCGGAGTCCAGGTTGCTCAGGGGCCAAGGCAGGAGGACCACCTTGGACCCACAGATGAGGACCCAGAAGGCATAATCATGCCGCTGTGCACCAGCCCGGTGAACAGACTCTGGCAACAAAAAGGACGCCTCCAATGTGAATCACAACAGGCGTCCACGGCTCCCCAGGGAAAGTTCCACGTGGCTGTGGGATGATGGAGTGATCAAGAAAGGAAGGGATGCTCCCCCCCAAAGGAGGCACACCAGGTGACCAGAATCTGGGCTGACCACAGCGTTGCCAGAACTCCTTGATTGCTCTATGCTCAACAGCTGCCCTAACTGGGGGCAGTCTGTTCCATGAGATCACACGTGTCTTTACTGTGAGGCACTAGTGTAGATGGTGGAGGCAGGACTTCTGGAACATGTGGCTGAAGGAGTGGGACAGATGTGCCCTGAGGCCAACATTGAAACTGTTCACCATCAACAAGTGCGAAAGTGCCTTTTCCTCTCAAATACCTGAGGCTGACTATTTGCCCTGTGTGGCATGGGTGGCAGTGGTGGCAGTGTTAGTTATTATTAATTGGAGTCAGAATCCTGATCTGTCGCCCAGCACAGGGGCAAGCTCATGGAAACCGCAGACTCCACCTGCCGGGCCCAGGTGATCCTCCTGCCTTGGCCCAACTGTTAGCTGGAACCACAGGCCTGCGCCACCATGACTGGCTAATCTTTGAATTTATTTTTGATGGCTGAGACAAGGTCTCAACCCATGTCTCAGATGCACATGGGTTTCAAATGCACATGCTCAGGCCATCCACTTGCCTGTGACTCCGAAGAACCTGGATGCCTGGCTGAGCACCTGAGCTGGCCTGTGGTTGTGTTGGTGATGGTGGTTGGTATTAATCTGAGTGGGAGTCCCACTCTGTCACCCAGGTCAGAGGGCAGGATCCTGCTTTCAGCCACCATGGCCTCCAATGACTGGGCTCTGGCAGTCCTCCTGCAGCAGCCTCCCAAGTGGCCAGAACAAAAGGCCTGCACTACCAAGCTCAAGGTACAAGGTCTGGGCTACAAGACCTGGGCAGGGGCCTGAACTGGTTTCCAACCTGGGGACTCAGGCCATCCTCTCATCTCGGCTTCCCAAAGTGCTAGGGTGAAAGGCATGAGCCCCCACGACTGGGCTTCACACCCCTCTCAGGGCCCTACTGTGAGGTCCGCTCCATTCAGATGACTCAGGACACTGGAGAGTGCAGCCAGAGTCACCCGCCAAGCACAGCACAGGGGAGTGCCTGGAGCAGGGGCGTGTCTCCTCCAGAGTGCCCACACCTCCAACTGCCTTGATTCCCAGGGTTGAGCTGCTCCATCGTCCCAGGGGCAGTCTCAGGGAAATGGAGGGCGTGACTCTGAAACAATTGGGGAGCCATCTAGGTGACTCAAGCCTATCTGTTTGTCACTTCACAGAGGCCAAGATGAGAAGATGTCTGGAGCCTGGGAGCTGAGAGTGAGCTGGAGACCATAGCAAGCCCCAACCTTGACACCAAGCAAAATCCAGAAAACCATGGATGAAGGCAGGCCTTGGCAGGAGGATTGCCTCTGGCCCAGAGTTCAGGACCAGGCAGAAAGACCAGTATGTCAACCAAATGGAAAGCATGTGACTGTAGCAGTTTTGGAGGCTCTGGCCGAGAGAATGGCCTGATTTGGGCAGTTTGATAGCTGCTTGGGCAACCTAGTGAGGAAAGAAAAGAAAGAAGGAAGAAAGAAAGAAAGAAAGAAAGAAAGAAAGAAAGAAAGAAAGAAAGAAAGAAAGAAAGAAAGAAAGAAAGAAAGAAATATCCATTTTCCTGCAAACCTGCTCTCATTCCTTCCCCCACTGACCCCCGTCTGTGAGCTTCCCCAAAGCTCCGCAACTTCCTGCCCCAACCACTGGTGTTCAGCCTCATCATCCTAGAGCTTTGGTAGGCAGAGACCAGTGACTGTCCCAAGCCCATGGGCTGAGACCCGCCCGGGAACCTCAGTGAGACTCGTCTCTACTCTCCATTCCAAATGACCAGGAATGATGATGTGCACCTGTCATGCCAGATCCTCAAAAGCTCAGGTAAAGTCTTGCCAGAACCCACTTGGTGGAAGCTACAATGGCTGGGAGTGAGCCAGTGTCCTCCAACCTGGGTGACAGAGTGAGACTCCAACTCAAAGAAAAAATGAAATAAAGGAAAAGAAAGAGCATTTATTTGTGTATGGAGTTGGGATCATTGTGAGCAGAGATCATTTGGTAAGGAGGCACCAGACTTCAGTCTGGAGTGCCCAAAAATCAGTGGATTGGCAGACAATCTGGCTGTGGCTTTGAGAGGCCAAGGCAGGGGACTGCTGGAGCCTGGGAGTTCAAGACAAGCCTGGGCCATGAAGCAAGACCTCATCACTCCCAGGAAAGCAAATGCTGTAGTCTTGCCTGGTGGTGTCCTCAGTCCTGGCTACATGGGGTGCAGTGGCCTCCATCCCAGGTAGTTATTTGCATCGCCCCCGATGACAGAACTTGGGAGTCCAGACCAGGCGCCCTGGTTCATGCCCATCTGCTCCGTGACCTGGGAGCCTGAGGTGGGAGGCTGCCTAGGACCAGGGGTCAGAGACCAGCCTGGGCAATGTCAACAGACCTCATCTTGGCGAGAGTCTCCCAAAATCACCTCAGGTGTTGTGACCCCCAGAGTCGTGGCTGCTCGGAGGCTGCGGTGAGAGGACCACCTGATTCCCACTGATTGAGGCCCCGGGAGCCACAATCATGCTGCTGTGCCCCAGCCAGGCCAACGGAGAGCTCAGTGACAAAAAACATGCTTCCCACATGATTCACGATGGGCGTCCACGGCTCCCCAGCCATATGTCTGTGTGGTCAGGGGACAATGGAGCAATTGGGAGAGAAAGAAGCCCTCCCCTCACTCGAAGGTGGCAGACCAAGTGACGAGCCTGAATTGATCGCAGCATTGCCAGTCCACTTTGATTGCTCTGGGCCCAAGGGCTGCCCTAAATCGGGGCTGCCTGCTCCGTGAGCTCACACACATCTTTGCCATGGGGCATGTGTGTGGAGGGTGGAGGCAAGCCTTCTGGGATGCGTGGATGAAGGTGAGGGATGGTCGTAGCCGGTGGCCACCTTTGAAACCTCCTGAAAATGACAGGGGGTAAAGTGAATTTCCTCTCCCATTCCTGAGGATGACTCCTCGTGCTTGCTGGCAGGTGTGGTGGTGATGAAGGTGGTGGTGATTATTATTATTTGGAGTCGTAATCCCGCTCTGTCGGCCAAGTCTGAGTGCAGGGACAGGCTCACGGCAACCGCGAACTTCACCTGCCAGGCTTAGGTGATCCTCCTGCCCAGTGTCCCTAGCTGGTCTCAGACCCGCAGGCTCAGGCCATCCACTCGCCTCGACCTCTGAAGGGACAGGATGCCAGGCTGAACCCCTGAGCCAGGTCTGTGGTTGTGGTGGTGGTGGTGGTTATAATTATTCTGATTCGGAGTCACGCTCTGACACCCAGGCTGGAGTGCAGAGGCCTGCTCTCGGCCACTGTGACCTTAACAGGCTGGGCTCCAGTGATCATCCCGCCATGGCTGCCAGAAGGGCCAGAATGACAGGCGTGTGCCACGATGCTCAGCTCATTTATTTGGCTTCTTGTAGAGACAAGGTCTCACCAACGTGCCAAGGCTTATCTCCAACTCGGGAACTCAAGTCATCCTCTTGCCTCAGCCTCCCAAAACGTAGGTGTATCAAGCGTGAGCCCCAATGCCAGGCCTCCACACCTCTCTCAGGGCCCCAGCATGAGGCCCGCTTCCTTCTGATGACCCAGGAACCCAGAAAGGTTGGCCAGAGTTTTCCCCCAAGGCTTCCCCAGGGAGCCCCTGGTGCAGGGGTGTGTCTCGGCTGGGTTACCCACACCTCTGCCCACTTCATTCCCCACGTTGGACCCAGTCATTCCTTGCTTGGACCACCTCATGGAAAGGGAGGGCGTGACTCAAACTTTTGGGGGGCAGGTATGGCTGGGTGACACACGACCTCAACAATCGGGAAGACTGAGATGGTAAGATGGCCAGAGCCCAGGAACTCAAGACCTTGCTGGACACCATAGCAAGCCCTAAGCTTGAACCCAAGCAAAACCCAGAGACGTTGGGGTGAGGGCAGGCCTTCACAGAAGAATCGCCTCTGGCCCAGAGTTCAAGACCAAGCAGGAAGACCAGGATGTGGACCAAATGGAAAGCCTGTGATCGCAGCAGTTTGGGAGGCCCGGGCAGAGAAGATGACCCATGTTGGGTGGTGTGAGAGCAGCGTGGGCAACCTAATGAGGAAAGAAAAGAAAGAAAGAAAGAAAGAAAGAAAGAAAGAAAGAAAGAAAGAAAGAAAGAAAGAAAGAGAGAAAGAAAGAAAGAAAGAAAGAAAGAAAGAAAGAAAGAAAGAAAGAAATCCATTCTCCTCCAAAACTTCTGCCCTCAGTCTTCAGGCCTGACTCTCCCCATGTGAGGTACCCCCAAGATCAGCACTCTCCAGTCCAACTTCCCCCAAATGGCTGCCTGTGCTTTTGTGTTGTAGTTACTGAGGCTACCTGGCCGGGTTTCTATCGGCTCTCCTCTCTGAGGTGAGAAACGTACCCCAGGCAGGTTGACCCTCTTACTCAGCAACAAGGACCTTCCATCAAGAAAAGCCAGGGACATATCCCTCAACCGGGGAAATCGCTTCCCCCACAATCCCATTTTTCCTGGCTGTAAAGCCAGTCACACTGTGGACACACCACAGTATTGAGAGTATATGTATGATTCTGATGTTTTTGGAGACAGGGTCTGGCTCTGTGGCCTAGACTGGGACCCGGAGACACAACCGTCGTTCACCACCAGACTCGAAATCGCAGGTTCCGGTGATCCTCCCACCGCAGCCTCCAATGTGGTCAGGAAGACAGGCATCTCGACCCCAGACCCCCTGTTTGATTGGATGCGGAGACAGGGCCTCCCTGTGTGTCCCGGGATGGCCTTAGTCTCCTGAGCTCCAGCCATCCTCCTGCCTCAGCCTCCATGATTACTGGGATTACAGGCGTGGGCTGCTGCACCAGGCTTTCTGGTTAGTTTTCAACAAAGGATCGAGGCTGGGCTAGGGGGATCAACCTCATCATCCTAGCACTTTCGAAGTCAGAGGCCAGCGGCCAGCCCAAGCCTGTGGGTGGAGACCCATGTGGGCAACTCGATGAGACTTCGTCTCTACTCTTCAATCAAATGGGCCAGATGTGGTGGCGCATGCCTCTCATTCTGCTTCCTTGGAATGCCGTGGAAAACTCTCTGGAGCCTGGCAGTATGAGGCTGCATTGGCTGGGAGTGAACCACCTCCCTCCAGCCTGGGTGAAGAGCGAGACCTCGAGTCAAAGAAAAAAGGAAAAAAGGAAAAGAAAAGAAGAGCATCCATTTGTGTATGGAGTTGGGATCATGAACAGAGATCAATTGAGAACGAGGCTTCAGCTTTGGGGCTAGAGTTCCCGAATAACGGTGGATCAGCAGACAATCGTGCTGTTGCTTTGAAAGGCCAAAGCAGGGGACAACTGCAGCCTGGGAGTTTGAAACCAGCCTGGACAACATAGCGATAACTCGTTGCTCCCTTAAACGCAAACACTGGAGTCTAGCATGGTGGCACCCGTGGTTCCGGCTACATGTGATGTGGTGGTCTCCTTCCCGAGGCAATCAATTGCATTGCCCCTACCAACAGAATGTGTGAGACCACGCCGGGTACCATGGCCCACGGCTGTCAGCCGTGCACCCTGGGAGACCGAAGCAGGAAGCTGCCTGCACCCAGAGTTTGGAGACCATCTATGTTGATGTGGCCAGAGCTCATCTTGGCAAAAGGTCCCCTAAATTGACTCAGGCACGGTGGCCCCGGAGTTGTGACTGCTCAAGGGCCAAGGAGGGAGTTCCACTTGAGCCCCACAGGGCCAGGCCCAGGGAGCCATGATCATGCTGCCGCACCCCAGCTCATCCAACAGAGACTCCAAAACCAAAAAAGAGGCCTCCCACGTGCATCACGACGGGCGTCCACAGCTCCTCAGTGATAGGTACACTTTGGAGGGAGGCAATGGAGTGATAGGGAGAGGATGGGTACCTGTCCCTACACAAAGGTGGCAGAATGGGCTACCGGAACCTCGGCTGGCCATGCTGTGGCCCAACCACTTTGATTGCTCTGTGCACCACGGACACCCTAACACGGGACCGTCTGTTCCATGAGCTCACACATTTCTCTGCTGTGGGGCAAGAGTGTGGAGTGTGGAGGCAGGCCCGTAGGGGTATGTGACCAAAGGCATGGGACCAACGTGCCCGGGGGCCACCTTTGAAACTTCCCACAACTGACAGGCCAGAAAGTGCCTTTTCCTCCCCCATGCCTGAGGGTGACTCCTCGGGCTGTATGGAAGGGCTGCTGGTGGTGGTGGTGGTGGTGATTATGATTATTTGGAGTCAGAATCTCTCTCTGTCACCCAAGCCACAGCACAGGGGCATGCTCACGGATACCACAGACTCCACCTACTGGGCTCAGGCAATCCTCCCAC
>NW_007231051.1:0-39336 GCF_000164805.1 Carlito syrichta | reverse complement strand
CTGATTTCTCGTTTTTTTTTTTTTTTTTTTCAAGCTGGTAAATTAGTTTGCAGTTAGGGTCAGTTCCCCTGATCTGCTGTGAAGGACAGTTCAAAATAACCTCGGTTCAAAAGTTTAGTCTATGTCTTTATGAAGCTTGTCTCTCCCGTTTCGGTGTTGTTACCTTGAATCGCCAGCAGGTGGTGCTATCTCATCTGCTCGCCCCAGAGGGGGTGGGGCCGGACAGGAACAAGATGGCTGCCTGCCTCCGAGCAGGCAACAGGAGCCCCGCGCCGGGTGGGCAGGACAGTCTCCGTCGCAGGAGCGGTGGCAGCGATCCCAGCAAATCTTCCCTGAAGCGGTTTGATGTGGATCTCCTCCGGCCGGGTTGTGATGAGCTACCCGTGCCAGAGGCCGCGGCGGGCGCGGCGGCGGCGACGGCGGCGGCGGCGGCGGCGGCGGCGGCGGGAGCGCTGGTGGGGGGAGGGGCTGCGGCAGCAGCGGGAGAGGACGATGCAGTAAAAATGTCCAGTCCTTGCGATGTTCCAGTGATAGCGATGGCCGAGCTCTGTTTGAGGAGTAGGCTGCAATGCTGGGGTCCCCAGCCTCCCGGGGGCGAGAGTCAGAGACCCACTGCAGATCTCCCTTGCAGAGGGCTTCAGACACCGGGTTGCCAGGTCGCCATCTTGCCCCCTCTAGAACCCAGGGAAAGCATTTATGGTTGCACCCCCAATTTTAGAATCATGAGTTTTAGAACCTCTCATGGTCATGAGAGAAGGCTCTAGGTCATAAAAAGAATGCACGGCAAATGAAGGCAGACTTTAGCCCCTGAACATGGAAGGAGTTTGGTGGAGAATTTCATCTGGCTTAGTTGATTAGTGTCAGCACTGGTCATTCTGCTTCTCTGATTCCAAGTTAGAGGTGAGATTATCACTTTGACAAGCCAAGAATGTAGTTCTGTTCCAGTCGTTTGAAGGGTATTTTCTTATTTCCAATTATGTATGGGCATTGCCTTCAGTACTTTCTCTCTACACACACACACACACACACACACACACACACACACACACACACACATACATGTGTACATACACACTTAAGTACAGTATGGCTGTACTTAAGATGAATTTGTTCTATAATTATAATCTCCTTGAAATAGACACATGTGTAGAACACATGCATAACCAAACCTCAGAGACGGGCAAGTAAAAGTTTGATTTTGCCTTCAGCATCTAATTGACCCAGTTGATGCCATCCTCATCTTGCCCCCTGCCCTTTTGATAACTCTTGTACCAGTTTAAGTGATTGGGCCTCTGTCCTTATGCTCTTTATGACTCATGCTCTGACTTTCTCCCAGATTAGTTCTTCTCCCCAACCCTATGGGGACAGCAGCCCTATGAACAGATCATAGGCTGACTTGATGCCCACTGGCTGAGCATCCTCTGATCCAGTCCTCTCAGTCACTGGAGTCTGTGGTCCCCAGCTGCCAAGTATGTCTTGCCAATATATGGAGGACATTCTGAGAAAAGCATTATGAATGGAGAAAAACTCACCCAAAGAGCCCTGAATCAATGAGATGTCAAAGTCCATACTCTGTGTACAGTAACAGGCTGAGTTGGGACCTCACTGGGAGGGAGGGCATGATTTCTGTGTGGAGGGTAGACTTCTGGGTCAAGGTGACGTCCCAGAAATGAGTAGGTTTCCTTCTGGACTTTATGTACTAAAGGCATGCCTTTTGCAGAAATGAGTGATATTTTCTTTGCTTACGACATTTAACTCTGTCCCAGAGAAGAAGTTTTTGATGATGTGGTGTGTGTCTTATTAAAAGGAATTATTTACTTGATCCTTTCTGTGGAATATGGGACTCATCTGACTTCCCTACCTCTCCTGCAAATCAGTAGTTACAGTTTGTTTGCAAAGCAGCAAAAAATAATGAGTGCATTAGCCATGAGCATTCAAGTCTGAGTATATTCTGCAGAAAGGACAATCAGGAAGAAGATAGATGAGGATTCTCATTCCACATAGACCCTTCCTTAATAGCTATTCCTTTGTAAGGGAGACTAGAGCCTGATGGTGGCCTAGGTGCCTGCTGGGTTCAACTAACTTGCCACCAAGAAAATAAATGATCAAGGGTGCAGGAAACATTTCTGTCTCTGCTTAGGAACAGTACAGCATGATCTCATTGCTCACTGGTGGAAAGGAGCATGGGCATTTGCCTTATGGCCTGCTTGCCTGCTAACTCCAAGGAGGACTACCACGGTGGTGGTGAGGAAACAATGCTGGACCATGGATCTCAGGAGAAGGTCTGAGTCCCATCCAGGCCACTTATTTTCTGAATGATCTTATATAAGAACAGATCCCCTCGTCTATAAAACAAGTTAGAGTAGCTTTACCTTGGAACACTCTTTTGTTAACATTGTCCTGTGAGTCTATTAATGTGTTCTGCAAAGTTCTAGTTATTCTCAAATTGACTAAGACCAAAGTCTCTAATACCTCTGGAAATGAAAAACAGCATCTTGAGACATGAATGGAATTTCACAGAAGATGAACCTTTGAATCAATGCTTGGGAAAGGATTCTCAAAGTGTTATTTTTTAGTGAAATCCAAATTACAATAGCAATTACATTAGACTGGTAAGAAGTAGGTGCTGTATCAGAGCCCAGTAAACTCATTCTGTAAAAAGACAGATAGTACATATTTTAGGCTTTGTATGCTATATAGTCTCTGTTGCAGCTACTGAATTTTGTCATTGTATTATTAAAAAAAGGGATGTGGTTGAGTTCTAATAAAACTTTATTTATAAAAATAGGCTGTGGGCTGTATTTGGCTTATGGGCCATAGTTTTTTGAAACTATGTTAAAAAGAGTTCCAAAATTGCCTTGATAGGTGGACTTGGTGCTGGCATCAGTGCATAGCTTCCCAAGGGGAGTACTTAGAAGGTGATCATAGTGATATTCAGCAATAAGGTATGAAGCACTTTTTCTAGAATAAGTTCATGAACTTAATTGTCAGACCTTGCATATATACATTGCTTCATAGATAGATCTTAAAAAATTCTGCTTAGTGAGAATATATCTCACTCACAAAACAGAGTGAGATATATTACTCATTGCCATTAACATAAAATACATGTGTACTAAACGATAATAAACACTTCATTAGGGTGTATGCAAATACATTAAATGAATTTAATATGCATTACATGGAATAGAATAGTGGCCTATAGGATGAGAATGGGCCATGGAAGAACAATAATTAAATTAATTGACATGTAAGTATGAAAGTACATAAAGAAATAAATGAGAGAGGGACCTTGCAAAGACCACAGATGATAAATCAATTATTTGCAGTTGAGTTCCGAAACCAAAATTTTTTTTAAAAAAGGAAGAAAGGGAGAGATGGAACTTGACAGCACAAAGGAATTGCCATGTTTGGAAAGTCTTCAAGAAATAACACTTTGATGGAGAGTAGTTCATATTCTCTCTCTCCATCTTCCACAGAGATTTCGGTCATGCTAGAGGAAGGATCAGGCTCTGGGAAGTGGGGGGCATCTTGCCTCAGCACTGCCCAGAATTTTCAACAATGTTCCTTACAAGAGGATGCAGGCATTGTTTAAGGAGTTATGTCAACTTAATAAATAAATGTTTATTGACATCAGAATTCTCAACACACCTGGCACTCTAGATTTCATCTTGTAATAGTTTTTGTCCCATGTAAGTCTACCTTATACCTTGTGTTGTTCCAATTATAGACTTCTCAGTTTCACGGGCAAGAAGTTTTTATGGGCCAACTGCCAATAGGCAAACTTCACATTCTAAACATGTCCAATGTGCAACGTTGGTTGGAAAACTTTGTATCTTTCCCATGCTTGGCAACAGTTTAAGTAACACAGCATGTATTTGCTTCTTTTAGGTTTGCTGGAACCTGTCCTTAAAACATCTGAAGCTCCTCTTATAAACAACATTCTGCCAAGCCTGAACATGCTTGCAACTAAGCCTATATTTACACTTACATTCACCACAGAGGAGCGATTTTAAAAATACAGGGAAGTTTTGAGAAAACTATTACAAACACCTATCACCCAGAATTTACATTTTCTTGCATCTGATTTGGATCTTTAAAAAGGTAATTGAAATAAAACATTATTCATAAAGTTGAAGCCCCTTTTGTACCCCTTCCCGGTTCCAACTGCCTTTTTACCCTCTCACATATAATCTTATTCTCTAACATGATTTTATTGTATACTCTCCCAGTCACTGTTAATGTATATAAAATATAAACAATATATAATATTCATGAAGTATCTAAACAAGATCTAGTGTTAGGGTTTGCAGATTTAAGAATTTATATACATAATATAAAATTATGCAATTTCCTTTTATTTCATTATTGCTTTGAAGAACTGTGCATTTAGATACATGGATCTGTTTCATTATATTAGTTATCTATTGCTGTGTAACAAATGACCCCCAAACGTAGCAGCTGAAAAAAAACAACAACATCTATTACTTCACTGTTTTGGTAGGTTAGAAAACCAGATATGGCTTACCTAGGTACCTCTAGTCGGAGTCTCTTATGAAATAGTTATTGAGGTGTTGGCTGGGGCTGAAGTCATCTCATGGCTTGACTGGGGAAGGCTTTACTTTCAAGCTCATTGGAGATCACTGGTTCTAGCCAGATGTTAGCCAGAGAGATTAGTTCCTTGCCTTATGGAATCCTGGATAATCGTCCTTATGGCTTAACAGCTGAATTCTCCCAAAGGGAGAGAAGGAGAAGAAGAGAGAGTAAATAAACATTCAATTTGGAAGTCACAGACCCTCTACAGTCTAACCTTTGAAATGACATTTCACCACTTGTACTGTACTCTATTCATTCGAAGCAATCTAGATTCATTCAAATCATGCCCTTGTATGAAGAGACCATACAAGGGCATGAACACCAGGAGGTGGAATCATTGGAAGCCATCTTAAGGCTGCCTACTACAGTCTGTCTTTTAAATCCCCAATAATTCACATGCTAAATACATTTACTCACTCTTAAGTCTCCTTCCAAATCTCATCTTATGACGGTGCCCAGAATCTCCTGATTGAAATCAGGACCAAGTATGGATGGAACTTCCAAGGTGTCATTCCTTAAGTACAGCTCCTGAAGGACAATTCTAGGTTTGTAGATTTGTGCAACCAAAGAGACAAGTTATTTGCTTCCTACACACCCACTGTGCAATGACGGGAGAGGCACAGGATAACTGCTGTAAACGTTCCTTTTGAAAAGGCATTTAGGAAAGAGGTGGGAAGTACAAAGAAGTCATTGGTAAATTCTGAAATCTAGCTGGACAAGGTTGGAAGTTTCTTGATTAGCCTTCAGTGCCCGGGAGAAAGTCTCCATGGTTCTTGGCTCCTCCTTTCAGGTTCTTGGTTCTGCTTTCTGTATCATCCTTCCTTTTTCACGAAAAAGAGTATAAGTTTGTAGCTGAGCAGTGATCTCATCCTGTTTTCTGCCAACAGAATTCTGGAGGCCCAGATAGTTCCTCATTCTATACAAAAGAAAGCTTTTAAAGGGAAGAAATGCTGTATCTCCCGTTTCTTCTAAAACTTACATATATAAGTTTCAGATGAAATCTTTGGTTCTCTTGTGTATCTTCTTGGTGCTTACTCTATTAGGCAAGGCACTCCCACACATCACTTAGAGACAAACCCTTCTCTACCTTGGTCTCTTGATGTGGTAGCTAAGCTTAAAAATGCCCTTAAGTTTCCTAGAAGCCCCATGGTGTTACCTGTTCCCAATTTTTCACTTCTGAAATAAAAATTATTTTATACTAATTGAGTTTCTCAGATCTTAACAAAAGATCTTATAGTCACACCTTGACTTTATCATTAAAGCATGATTTTCCAGTATATCTGAATTTTTCTGGCATTGTCTTGGACTTGATATGTCTATGTCTATGTCTATGTCTCTCTTTCTTTCTCTTTCTCTATCACTCTATCTCTATCCCTATCCCTTTCCCTACCCCATCTCCAACTCCACCTCTATCTCTGTCTCTATATTTGAGTTGGGTCTCACTCTATTGCTTAGGCTGGAGTGCAGCCACACATCATGGCTCACCACAGCCTCAACCTCCTGGGCTCAGGAGATCTTTCAGTCTCTTGAGTAGCTAGGACTACAGACGCGGGTCACCATGTGTGGCTAATATTTAAATTTTTTTTTGTATAGATGAGATCTCATTATGTTGCCCGGGCTGGTCTCAAACTCCTGGGCTCTAACAATCCTGTCACCTCAGCCTCCTAAAGTTCTGGAATTACCGACCCAACATGATTCACCACACCTAGCCAGATTTGATAATTTTTTAGAAGCATTTTAGCATTATTTGCTATCTGGAGAGGCTGATGATTTCAAAACAATCAAGCCCAGGATTCTGTTAACCAATACTTTATTCAGTTTCTCTCTCTCTTCTCATAAACACAGCAAGAAATTAAAGAACGCCATTAACATTTGAGCTGGAAATTTCCTTACTTAGTTCGTTCAGTTCATCAGGTATTTTTTTCTACTCTCTTCAAAACTGCAGGTAATGGGGATTGATACACTTTCTGCCACTGCACCACGAAAATTCTCCTTTCTCTAGTTTCTGATACACTCATG
Organism: Carlito syrichta; assembly: GCF_000164805.1. NCBI lineage: Eukaryota > Metazoa > Chordata > Mammalia > Primates > Tarsiidae > Carlito > Carlito syrichta. The sequence continues at coordinate 32,721 of NW_007231051.1, read as the reverse complement.
GATTCTGTGGACCAGGAATTAGGACACTGCACAGCAGTGAGGGCTTGTCTATAAACTATGATGTTTGAGACTTCAAACAGCTAGGGCCTGCACTGCTCTACAGATATCTTCACTCATGTGCCTGGTTCTTAGGCTGGAATGACATGAAGACTGGGCTTAGCTGCAACTGTCAAACAGATTGCCTTGATGCGACATTTCTGTATGGCTTGGACTCCTCACAGCGTGATGAATTGTTTTGGAGAGGGAGAAACAATCCAAGATGGAGCAGCCCCAGCTGGATCTGCAGCAAGGATGTCAGAAAGTAAACCAACTGCAGCTTTGGCCATAGCAGTTGGACCCATGTAGGGTGGGCTGGCAGCAGGTGGTCCTACAACACGTAGGCCAGTCCAGATGTGGAGGAGCAAATAGCCAGTGCAAGTGGATCATGGTGTCAGGTATGGAGGGTAGCTTTCTATTTAGGAATGAGCTTCCCCAAATCTAAGAATACATTATTTTCTGAGGTTTTTTTTTAATATATTGGTTTTGCAAAGTTCATATCCTTGAGAAAGAAAGGTCCTTTCCTTGTTACTATGTGTGGTGCTTTATATGTTGGTGAAAGATGATTTAGCAGGAAGTTGTTGGCTAAGTATGATACATTGTATTACAAGAAATAGTCTGGTTAGTTTCTTATTTGGTTCCACCTTTGTGATGATGAGATTCAGGAAATTATCCTGGTAGTAAGTGACTGGAATCGGGTAGGAAAAAGCTCATGGCTAGTGAAGAGGTCCAGCAACTGAGAGGCCAAGATGCTAAATGAATTATCCTTATGGAAATTGAATTCACTAAAAATAAAGACATACTTAGAGGAGGAAAGACAGACAGTGATTCACATACGAAAGGGTTGAAGTGCCTGAAAGCTGATAGAAGACAGCCAAAAGGAAGAGTAATGGCCATAATGAAAGTTTTCAAAAGAGGAGAGGAGAATGACTGTGACAATGGCAAAGCCACTTTGAGAAGTACATTTAGACCTCTGACTAGTATCTTGGTCAAAATTCAGGACAGTGGTCAAACCCTGTATGATCACTGTTAATAAAGACCGTAATGGTGTAAGGGATCTTGCAAATCAGTTGGCCAAATTACCCATTAATTTATAAGAATTCTATGACATCCTGACCACTTGATTCTGAATCTGTGCTTGACTGTCTTCAGAGAACAGGACATTCAGCCTCCTGAGGAAATATGGTGCCTCTCTGGACAGCTCCAGGAATTACTTTTCCTTTATTCTTTTCTAAATCAGTATTTATAGCACCCAGGGTTGGTCTTCTTTCTTGCCTCCATAAGGTCATGTAGGACACATCTATTCTATCTTTTGCAGACAGATATTCCCATATATGGAGACACTGAGTCATTTCCTTCCCCCAAAGGTATTCTTTTCTCTATGGTAATTATCACCAGATTCCTCTATTCTTCATTATGTAATTGGGATTCCAGTTCTATTCCTGGGATAGTTGCTCTACTCAGAACACTTTCTGATTATTCAGAATTTTTTTTTTTTAAAAAAGGGACACCATCATAGCCTAAATCAAGGTCTAGCTATTTTTTTTTTTGAGTCGGAATCTCACTCTGTCACCCAGACTGGAGTGCAGTGGCACACTCATGGCTACCACAGCCTTGACCTGGTGGGTTCAGGTGATCCTTCCGTCTCAGTCTTCCAAGTAGCTTACAGGCTTGTGCCACCACACCCAGCTAATTCTTTTGATTTATTGTAGAGATGAGGTCTTGCCATGTTGCCTAGTCTGGTCTCAAACTCCTGAACTCAGGCAATTCTCTCGTCTTGGCCTCCTAAAGTGCTTGGATTACAGGTGTGAGCCAACGTGTCTGGCTGTTCGAGCTATTTTTAGCCAGTCCAGATGCGGAGTAGTCATGTTCCTCTTCTGAATATAGTCCCTATTTCCCCCAGACCTTGTCTGCCTGATGATATAATTAAGTACTAATCTTTAAGTTAGAGATTTCAGTTAGGAAATTTGCTGGGATTTGAATGATGAAGTCCCTATTTAGTGAGGTGGCATTTGACCTCCTGCAGAGTCTCTTTCTGCTACTCCTCGAATGGTTTTCTGGTCTCTGTGTTGATATCTCCTGTTCCTGCCTTTGCACGCCTGTTGCTAAGTTCAGATTCCTACTCCACCCATAATGACGTCCTAAGGGTCACTACCTAGAAGATTGAGTTCTTCAGGTAAAAGTTTAACATTAACTTCAGCTATATGACTCTTTAGCTTGAGTTCACATTAACTGTGGTATCTCCTCTGAGCTATCTCCAGATGCTCTGAGCATCTCCAGAAAAGGCTGTCCAGGGCATCTTCCCCAAGCTGTCTACCTAACTGCCCCTCTTATAGTATATCTCTTATCCAGGGTCTCAATCCATATTTCTGCAATCTTTTCATAACATATTATGAGTCTTTTTCAATTGCTTTGCTGAAATTCAGATTCCTTTTCTACTGAATTTTACTTATCAACTAATCTACCAAAACTACAAAGTTAAATTATTTGACTTTGTCTAAGTGGTCCTGGGTTTTAGCTTTTTCTAGACATTTACAAAGGATCCTTTGAACAAGTTATTCTAGAATCATTTTCTGAGGCAAGATCAAGCTGATATGTTCACAGTTTGCAGAAACTTGAAAAATTGAAGTAGTATTTGCTTGTCTCAACATGCTGCCTCTCTCTCTTTCTCTAAGATTCCTTAAATATCATTGTGTGATTTATTTCCAGTCTCTAACTGCCCTGGGACAAAATGTGTACAGCATACAATGACAGTAACTTATTTAGGGTGTCTAAGCATTTGCAAAATTGATTTGTCCTAATACATATTTTAGTCATTTTCCCAATCTTCTATTGTCTGAAGAGATTGGCACTTCTATCCTCTATTGTCTGAAAAGATAGGCACCAAATAAGAGTATTTCTAGCATATAATTCCCATTCATTGTACTGCATTCCACAGGGAGATCGCAGATCTTGTCTCAGCAGGAGTTAAGGCAGCCAGACTCCTTTTATAATGAAAACCTGGATTTTCCTTGCCAGATTCTGACATGTTTAAAGTTCATGGGTATGAGTTGGATGAAGGGTGGATACAAATGCATCACCCCCCCCCAAAAAAATTGCAGCATCACACTGAGGAGCTTACTTCATATTATCCTTGTTTTGGTAGTTATAGTTTCCTTTATTTCAGTTTGAAAGGAATAAAAAATTCTGTCTCTTTCTCTCCTTGTCTCTCTCCCTGTTGCAAATTCTCCCTCGGTTCAGAAGAAAACATTTCAATTTTTCATAAAAGTAACCTATGCTTGAAGGGAAAATTTTATTCATGGATGAATACAAATTGAAAGGCCCCAGTTCCCCAGCACCCCATCCAAATCCCCCACCCTGGGAGCAAACTACTGACTGCCCTGATCTTTCCCTGGGTTTCTCTTCCCCTTTACAAAGGTTTGGTTATTATCTCTGTTAGCAAGATGAAAGGAAACCAAAAGGAGCGTTGACCTCAATATCTGAAGCACAGCATAGAATTATCAACACAAAGTTATAGACACCCTCACTTTGTTTGATGACACCCTCACTTTGATTGTAACCATTTTGTTAAAAGACACTTTTCCACTATGTTTTCTGTTTTTTTCTTTGTTTTTTCATTCTCCTCATGAGTGCCTACCATCGTGTTTAATGCTTAATTACTGAGTCTTCCTAAGGTTAAACCTTTGAAATTGCAGATATGAATTTATTTTTTATTTTAAAAAAAGGAAATTTCATTTGGTTCAAACTGATATTCTAGACTTGGTCTTTTTCAATCAAATCCCAGTACACAGCTCCTTATAACTCTCTCTGATATCTTTATAGTACACTAGAAAGTATTTTAAAAGGCATTAAGCTGATAATCGCACAGGAAAGTATTTTAAAAGAAATTAAGACAACTTGAGTCATCTTGTCTGTTGGTATCTTTTAGAATGGAATTTTGCCTGTTACTTTTCTGATTATTTTGATATCTATTTAACAATTAGTGTACACATCAGACTTGTCCTTGGAAGTTCCATTCCTGAGAAACAAAAATTAAGTATTAGTTGTTTTATTTTGGAAATCCCTAATGTGGGATTCACATAATGGGCTTTGATGAAGAAGGTTAAGGAGCAAAAGAACCCGTGTCAAGATTGAGGCAGCCTCATCCAGATCAATTTTGAAACTAAGGATCATTAGGGGGTCCTCTCAGTGGCTATACATTAGAAAAATAGAATGGAAGCTGACATTTGAGACATAAACATGGCCCAAAAGATATGTGCAAACAACCTATAAGTCCCCAATATAACATGTCAATTTTGCCCATACTAATGAGTTCATCTTATAACATTGGTTGTATAACATCAGAAAATAAGTTTCTTCTTGCAATTCACTTTATCAGAAACTTGGCAATGCCCTGAACCTAGCTGGAAATGGAGGAAAAGTTGATTATAACAATTTTATCATAAACAGCTCAGAGCTGTTGAAAACAATATCAGAGGGTTATTTTTTAGTTGGATGTTTTTGTTCTAAGGCAACCTGGATGGAATCCATAATCCTAACCCAAATTCTGGAAATTTAGCCTCTTGCCTTAGAGATGTGGTCATAGATGTGAAAAAAAAGACTTGCAAAATATAAAACATGCTTTGAACCTAAGCACTTATGAAGGACACTCTGCACACATAATCCAAGTCACAAAAGGATATGCAAAATGCAAATGGTTTACCAGGAGATGAATCGATAAATGCCTTAATTGCAAAGAGGATAATACAAATTATAAAAACAATAAAGAATTGTGCAGGGGAGATATTTTAGAGGTGGCAAAATTAACCAATTTTTAAGATAATTAGCAGGAATAGACAATCTCATACCTATCCAATTTCTTTTTTAATTAAAAATTTTTTAAAAATTTTAAAGATGTGGGTTACAATTCAGGGATAGGTATTCAAATGTTCATTATGCAGGTACCCTTGTTGAGGAGGTGTGCCCCTCCTTTCCCCAGCAGATTCCCACTACTGCCAATCTTTCTTATAGTATTACGATAATTGTTCAAGGTCCACTTATGAGTGAGAACATATGCTTCTCAATTCTTTGTTTCTGTGATAGATCGCTCAGTATTATAGACTCTAAGTCCTTTCAGGTTGCTATGAAATTCATGATTTTGTCCTCCTTTATGCCTGCGAATATTCCATCATGTATATGTACCACATTTTAAAAATCCAGTTCTCTTTCCATGGGCAGCATGGCTGGTTCCATGTTCTTGCTATTGTGAACAATGCTGCAATAAACATAACGTGTGCAAGTATCTTTTTCATAGAGTGATTTGAGTTCCTCTGGGTATATTTCCAGTAGCAGGATTGTGGGGTCATATGGACGGTCGATTTTTAGATCTTTTAGGAATCACCACACTGTCTTCCACAGAAGCTGCACTAGTTTACACTCCCACCAACAGTGTAGAAATGTTCCCTTTTTGCCGCATCTTCTCCAGCATCTGTTGTTTTTTAAGTTATTGATGATGGCTATCCTGACTGGAGTTAGGTGGTATCTCAGAGTAGCTTTAATTTGCATTTCTTTGATGACTAGTGAGGTTGAGCATTTTTTCTTACCACCCAATTTCTAATGGCACTAAATCCAAACCATTACTAGTGGCCATGAAGTCCAATGTTTCTTTAAAAAGGCAGTGAAGACTGATGAAGATTTTTTGGTTGGCCAAACTCTAGTCAGGCTTCTGAACTTTCTCATAGGCCTATCTGTGCACTTCTTTGTAAAGTCTAGTTTTGTAAAATTTTAGCAAAGAGTCCCACTAGGTGAGTTTAGCAAGAAACCCCCACTCTTGATATTTGATCACCCTCAATATCTGATCAGCTCTCTCACCCTCCAGCATCCTTCAGGTGATGTCTGATCACCCTGGCCTGCCTTCTCAAGAATCCTCTTAGGTCAGGTGCCGCAATTATCCTCATGGCTGATGTCTCCTCTTAGTAACTTTTTACACATTGACACACGCCCTACTCCTTGCCTATAAATTCTCACAATGTGAAGTTGAACCCAATCTTTTCCCCCCACTATAAAAACCTGTTGCAGTGATCCTTGTGCCCATTGTGATCTTCCTGAATAAAGTCTTCTTTACAGGGCTTTAACAAGTGTCATTGAAGAATTTTTTTTTTTTTGAGTCAGAGTCTCACTTTGTTGCCCAGACTGGAGTGCAGTGCCACACTCAGGGCCACCACAGATCTCAATCTGTTGGGCTCAGGTGATCCTTTCACCTCAGCCTTCCAATTAGCTGGAACCACAGGTGTGTGCCACTGTGCCCGGCTAATTTTTTGATTTAGTAGACATGCGGTCTTGCCATGCTGACTGGGTTGGTCTCGAACCCCCGGGCTCAGGCAGTCCTCTAGCCTCCGCCTCCCAAAGTGCTGAGATTATAGGTGTGCGCTACTGTGCCGGCTGAATAATTTTTTTAAAACAAGAGTAAGATGAATTTTCTTAAGCCAAATCCTGTTGTCTCCCTGATAAAGAATTATCCCACCAGATAAATAAACATAAGAAGTTCATATTAAATGTATCTCAAACCATCAGCAAAAAGGTTGACCTTATTGAGCTTAGCTACTGGGAAAGTGGGGGAAGGGAGAAGAATGGATGTTCTTTAGTGATCAGTGAACTTGGTGTAACTCTTTTAGGTCAGACCCCTATGAAGGAAGTTAACATTGACCAGTTGGGAGCAAAGTGAGAAAGGAGAAAATAGTGATTCATACCTAAACAAAACTAAGATTCAATGATTTGAAATACAGAAAACCCTAGAAATGCCATTACAAACAACAACAGCAGCAACAGCAATGCACTCCCTAGTGTTTAAGAACAAATTGTGAAATAGCTGAGACATAGATTGTTTAAAATCTTCTTGGACATTGGAAGTTATCTGAAGGATTAGCAAGCAAAAACAACTCTTGCAATTCAAATCCTGGTACACGTATTGCGGATGCTAGGATGTTCACTACTTCCAGAGAGAGAAGGATGTATCCTTATTTCAATCAGCTCAGATTGAATAAAAGTTATCTCTGATGCTGATTTTGATCTAGTCTTCTTTGAGTTTAGATTCCCCATTATTCTTTAAACAAGACTAGTAAGATTTCCATGTTCTCACTTGGAAGGTATCTCTGTGTATGGTAAGTAATTTGTCCAAGGCCAGGAAACTAGAACTCTTTTAAATAAAATGAATTCTCTCCTGTGCTGTGTACATGCATTTGGGATCATTATTCCCTCTTTCCAATTGTCTTTCCATACAATTCTGTCTAAATATCATCCTTTGAATATATAAGTAATATTGAGAAGTCTTCCTTTTTGATGTCATATAATTCTGACAATGGATCTTAGATACAATCTTAAAATTTTTTTGTTTGTCTAAAAAGTTTTTATTTTAAAGATGTGGGGTATAATTCAGGGTTAGGTATACAATTAGTCATTGTACAGGTAAAGTTTGGGCCTCACTTTGGCCTCACGTCACCTGGTTTGAGATTAGGTACCCTTAATGATGAAGTGTGTCTCCCCCCCACTTCTTCCGCTGGCAGTTTCCCACTACTGCGAATTCCTTTCTCATAGTATTATGATAATTGCTCAGGGTCCATTTGTGAGTGATCAAATATTCCTATAATCAACTATTTGTGTGGGGAAAAATAGTCTCTCTCATAGGGGATTTGCCTTTGGTTTTATGTAGTTGTTTATATAAAGTAGTTATAGTTAAACTTTGCTATCTATGTTTATCACTATTGGGAACTTAAAGGAGACACTTGGGAAGAACTAGTCTAATATTGCTAGAAATCAACCTCAAGGGGTAGAAGATTATTGTACTTGGTCTCCTTCCATCTTAATTTTTTTTTCTAAGTGGAATTTGACTGGGGCTGAAGAGCTTGGCTTTTATCTTTATCTTATCTTGGAAAAGGTATGCTTTTGCTGAGAAAGAGGATTTGAAGGCTGTTTGACTTGGGACAGGTTACAACCATTATGAACACAAGTGTTATAAAGCATGGGTAAGGACATGCTTCCCTTATCAAGTTTACACTATCTAGAAATTTAGGCTTTCTTGTCATATGTTTTGGACATGGAAGAAAGAATCTGATGGTAGCCCATCTGAATGTCATAAGTCAAGGATTCTCAAAGGAGGAGGCCTGGGAGAGATAGCACAGAATGCTAGAAAATGCCTTTCATGTACAAATGTTCATGGTGTCAGGAGGGGTTGGAATTGGGAAGAGATTGTGTGTCAGTCTTGAGACTGGGCAAGACCTGCCATCTAGGGACCAGTTTCCGTGAGCTTTTGTAAATAGACACATTTTTGAATCCATGCTTTTAGATCTTCCCATAAGTTCCTGGCCATAAGGTGACTGGAGGAGAAAAGGTAAGGGTGACCTAAAATCATGGGTTTGATTTATAGGCTTTGCAGAAGCCAAGGAGCAGGGAAGCCTCCTGGAGCACCTCAGACTCAGGATTGATGATTCCAGGTACCACAGAACTGGGAAAAGAGAGAGGAGTGGATGGATGAGATTCAGAAAACAATACCCTACAATGAAGGCCTCAGAAGTAAAAGTTTTCCTGTGATCTTCTCCTGCCCTCCTGTCTTTTAGTCACATTTCCTCCCAAGGCTAGTCATAGAAACTAGAATCCCTCTTCCCCAAGATGGGTCATAGGAACCACAACCCCTTCTCTCTACAGCTAGTCATAAAACCAAAAAAAAATTACTCTAACTTTACCTCCACCTTTCTGTGTAAACATTGGCCATCCAGAAAAGACTCAAAATTGACCTTCCATACAATCCAGCAATACCTTTCCTGGGAATATATCTGGAGGAACATAAATCATCTTACAAAAAAGACACTCGCACACACATGTTTATTGCTGCACTATTCACAATAGCAAAAACATGGAACCAACCCCAATGCCCATCAAAAGTGGACTGGAAAAAGAAAATGTGGTACATATACACAATGGAGTATGAAGCAACCATAAAGAAGAACAGAATCATGGAATTTGCAGCAAATTGGATGGAGTTGGGGACCATTATACTTAGTGATTGTTCACAGAAATGAAGAACTGAATACTGAATGTTCTCACTCAAAAGTGGGACCTGAACTTTAATCCCAATAGCACAAGGGAGGGATTGGTACTTGATGGACACTACCAGGGGAGGGAAGGAGAGAGTGGGTACGTAGTATCACAGAGGGTTCCTGGTCCTCAACCAGGGGAAGTGAGGGCTAGCTGAAGGTCCAAACTTCACCTGTATAAAGCCTTCTTGTGTAACTAATCCTGACTTTTACCCTACATATCTGTAATAATAAAGCCAACAACAACAAAAGAAATTCTCTAACTACCTCGTCTGACTATAGGTCATAAGACCCCCATTCCAGGGAGGGTCTGCCTCACATCCAGAAGGAAGGAAAACATATTCAGAGAGGCTAAGAAGAATCTGGACAGACAGACCTTGCTGGGTCCTCCTCCTCAGTCTATTAGCATTTGATCATATCCTTTTTGTCTAATCTTTTCTCGGTGTGGCTGTTCATACTTTGTTGAACTCAAGCACAGAAATGAACAACTTCCCTTGTATCTTTGAGGAAGTTCTGAAGGCTTCTGTGTATACAAATTAAATAAGTTTGTATGCCTTTTCTCTTATTAATCTGCCTTTTGCTAGTTGATTTTTCTGTGACCCTTCAGAAGGTCAACGTTTTCCACAAAAATGCTGAAGAGATGTGAGGTTGAAGGTCAAAGGCCTATGTTTCAGTCACAGTATTAGTTATGAAATATGACTATGTTTGCAACTATGTTGGATTTATACATTAAGACTTTTAATGAATTATCACAGAAACAGAAAACTGAATACCCCGTGTTCTCACCTATAATTCTCACAATGAATGCACAAGGGCATAAGGATGAGAAAAACAGAAACTGGGAACTCCTAAAGGGAGGAGAGTCTTGAGGATATGGTTTTTAAAGATAGGTTGAAAGATTGAGCTGGAATCTCATTGGGAAGGTAGATTTTGTTGGCATTTTTCAAAGATATCTAACCACCTGAGCGATTGCTACATAAAGAGACTGAAATGTCACATAAAACATCTCTCTGATCAATTAAAACCAACAATTCCTAATATCCTACATTTCTCTGTTTATAGAATACCCTTTATTTTTCTAGAATAATGTGTATATCTGTTTATTTAAGTGGGAATCATTTTCATATTATTTCTGATTTTTAGCCTTATAGTTTCTATGTGTTACCTCAGAGTCTGCAAGATTCCTATTTCTTTTGTGATTCATTTGACCTTGAAATAGCTTCTTCTGTTGTCACTTCTAAAGGACTCCTCATTTTCTTTAAATTAAAATGCAATTGTTCTTAAGTAAAATTAAATCTATGCCAGTGTTTCGTCTTGGTGCATAACATTCATTCTCATTTCAAGCATATAAGCACACAAAAAATCCAAAACTGCATTTCCTGAGCCATGTGCCATGCAAGAGATTTCAAGGAAGAGGTTTTCAGTGATGAAAGAGTCAAGCTTTCCTTAGTTTAGTGGAGGTTACAATGACAGAGATTGATTTTCTGAAATTAACCTCTGTTCTTTCCATGACAATATTGCATTACACCAGAGGGTCTAACCTGGGGATTGTCTTTTGCGTTTGATTCAAATAATAAGAAGAGTAAATTATAGTGTAATTACTAGTATAACACAGCAGGAAGGAAGGAGTATGTGGGTGTGTCACTTATAACAAGTTGGTGATGTTAGATTATAACTCGATGAACAGACACGCAAAAATAATGAGTCAAAGCGACATTCTGATGACAATTCTACATCACTGGACTTTTAAAAAAGGTTTTGACAGGTAAGAGAAAGGGAAACAAGCCCCATGTCATCCTAAAATATGAGCAAAAGTATCTTAAGTAGCCAACAGATATTCTGGGAGAAATGAACTGAACTAAATTATGGATGTTCACATGCAATAGTGTGAAAGGAAAATGCATCACAAGTTGGGGCTAGAGTTAGAGCCCTTCAAAAACTTGGAATCGACATTTAAAAGGGCCAAAATCAAATTGTGTAAAGTCACCTTAAGGAGGAGGATGTCTTTGAAGTCTGAGGAATTAACTCAGATCCGATTGAAGATGTAAACATATGAAACTTACACGAGAGTGTTGTCGAACCATGGAAACTCAGAGTTAAGACAAGGGCTGAGACGAAGGTTTGCAGTGTCCCACCAAGCCACTGCTCATGGGAGAAGGGACGTAGTCATGGACCTGTGAGTTTTCAAGTTCCATTTGTGAGACCTGTTGTGAAATAAATGCATAAATGTCATCCAACATTTAGATCCTTTAACTTCCTGTACTGATTCTTTGCTCATGGTTAAGAAGTTCCTGTTAGTTAATTCTCCTGTAATTTAATAAATAGGCGTCCTTGCTTTATGGGCTTGGCTAACAGGAGTCTGCTCCAAGAGGTGGTTTTATTCTTGGAATGTAAACAAAAATCCTGTCTCTGAGTCTGCGAGACTAAAGGCTGGACTCTGATAAATTGATCAACGTTGAGAATTCTGCCCTCAATGCCTTTTGGAAGATAGTCTCTCTCTCTCTCTCTCTCCTCTCTCTGTGAATGGACATGTGTATGTTTTGTACAAAACATTATGTATTCGAATGCGAATGCTTACGGACTTCAGAGAATGATAACAATGTGTCATTATTAACCAAATAATGATGGGCCGAGACAGAGACAGAGAGTGTTTAGGGACCTAAAGAATTTCAGGCATGGAAGGAATCTTGATGAGCTTCCTGCCAATGTTGTCAGATCCAATGCTTTAATGTCTAGTAACTGAAAAGTCACACACCCAGGGTGATTTGCTTTATCCTTGGGAAGATCTTCTACAGAGCTCTTAGAGAATTTCTACACTCACTCTATAGCCTAAACTCTCTCCCCATTAGAAACATCTGTGACTGTACAATCGGAATGACATTTCTGAGCACTTCTCTATTCTTATTACCTTAATAGTCCTCTATTCCAATGTCCTTTGCTGGAAAATTTTTCTCGAAGCATGACAATTATCTTCCTGCTATGTAGGATGCAGTTCTAATCAAGCAAGCATTTTCCTGCCATGGACATTTTTTAGATGATCTTTTGGTAGTAAGTTTATCATCACTAACTTTGCTTACAAGCTCCTTATTGTTAAAATCAAGTTCTTGGAGAATATCATCCTAAGTGAATTAACTCAGGAACAGAAAACCAAACACTGCATGTTCTCACTTATAAGTTGGAGCTAAACTAAGGATCCGTAAAGACATAGAGAATAGTATAATGGACACTGGAGACTCAGAAGGGCAGGAGAAGGGATGGAGGGACAAAAAATATCACCTATTGGGTACAATGTGTACAGGTCAGGGTGATGGATACTCTTAAAGCCCAGACCAAAAACTATTTGGATACCCCAAAGGTGCTGGGAAAAAAAAAGTTCACGGTGGTTTACTTGGATGCCCAAGAACTTTCTATTCTATTTTAGTTACACTGAGATCCCCATGAAATACCAAGATGGTGGGATGTTCCTTTATCCTTTCTTTTTGCTGGTTTTTCTATCTGCATTTTCAAAGCACCACCGATTTTCTGTCTGAACAGGAAGACTGGCATGCCAAAGGAGAACTCAAGGACTAATCTTTCTTTCTAGGTGCATATGTATGTTTTCCATTGCGGAAGAAAACTGAAAAGCCTGCACCATGGGGATTGAAATCAGATGGATGAGAATATACCTCATACCTGCTCTGCCACCTATTAACTACAGGATTTTGGGGGAATTTACTCAATATATTCCAACCAGCTTTTACTATTTTTGCATATACATTTTTTTAAACGTCTGTACCTAAATTCTTTTTCTTTTTTTTTATAATCAATATTTTTTATTATGATATTGTGGGGTACAGTTAAGGGTTAGGTATACAAATATGCTTCATTCAGGCACCCTTGTTGATAAGAGGTGTCTCCCCATCCCCAGACAGATGTTTACTACCATTAATCCCATCTCCCTTCCCCTCGCACCCCATAGTTTCCCACCACTATCAGTCATTTTCTTATGGAAATACGTTGGATGATCAAGGTCCACTATATGAGTGAGAACGTGTGATACTCAGATCTTTGTTTCTGTGAGAAGTCATTCAGTATTATAGACTCAAGTTCCATCCAGGTTGCTGCGAAATTCATGATTTTGTTCTTTTTTATGGCTGCATAGTATTCCATCATGTACATGTACCACATTTTTAAAATCCAGTTCTCTTTTGATGGACAGCATGGTTGGTTCCAGGTTCTTGCTATTGTGAACAAGGCTTCGATAAACATGTGTGAGCAGGTATGTTTTTGATAGAGTGATTTGAGATCTTCAGGGTATATTCCCAGGAGGGGGATTGCAGGGTCATATGGGAGGTTGATATTTAGAGCTTTTAGGAATCACCACACTGCTTTCCACAGAGGTTGCACTAGTTTACGCTCCCACCAACAGTGTCAAAGTGTTCCCTTTTCGCCACACCCTCTCCAGCAACTGTTATTTTTTTGTTATTGATAATTGCCATTCTGACTGGAGTTAGGTGGTATCTCAGTGTGGTTTTGATTTGCATGTCCCTGATGATTAGTGAGGTTGAACATTTCTTCATGTGTCTGTTGGCTGCTCGAATGTCTTCCTTTCTGAAGTGTCTGTTCATATCTTTTGCCCATTTTATAATGGGGTTGTTTGTTTTTTTATTTTCAGCATGTTTGAGTTCCTTTTAGATCCAAGACGTTAAGTCTTTGTCAGACCTGGAGTTGGCAAATACTTTTTCCCACTCTGTGGGCTGTCTCCCTGCTCACTTGATGGTTTCTTTGGCTTTGCAGAAGCTTGTCTTTGGCTTTGCAGAAGTTTAATGAGGTCCCACTTGTCTATCTTATCTCTTACAGCCTATGGGTTTCGAGTTTTGTTCAGGAATTGGATGCCAGTTCCAATTTCCATGAGGGTATGTCCTTCATTTTCTAAGGTTCTTATGGTTTGAGGTTTTACATTTAGGTCTCTGATCCATTTGGAGTTAGTTTTTGTGTATGGGGATAGATAAGGGTCCTGTTTCAATCTTCTGCATGTGATCAGCCAGTTTTCCCAGCACCATTTACTGAATAGATTCTCCTCTCCCCAGTGGTAGGTGGTGGAGGCTTTGTTGAGATGAGTTGGTTGAGAAATTGAGGTTTCACTTCTGGACTCTCAACTCTATTCCATTGATCTATATGCCTGTTCCTATACCGGTACCAAGCTGTTTTGATGACTGTAGCTTTATAGTAAAATTTGAAGTCTGGTAATGTCATACTGCCTGTTTTGGTTTTTTTGCTGAGGATTGTTCTGGCTATTCTTGGTCGTTTGTGTTTCCATATGAATTCCTGTGTTGTTTTTTCTAGGTTTGAGAAGAATGTTGCTGGTAATTTGATGGGTATTGCATTGAATCTGTAGATTGCCTTAGGTAAGATGGACATCTTCACAATGTTGATTCTTCCAACCCATGAGCATGGGATATTTTTCCACTTGTTTGTGTCATCTTTGATTTTTTTGAGCAGTGTTTTGTAGTTTTCATTGTAAAGGTCTTACACATCTCTGGTTAGGAATATGCCAAGGTATTTCATTATTTTTGTGGCTATTATGAATGGAATTGTGCTTTTTATTTGGGTTTCTGTTTGTTTATTATTGGTGTAAAGAAATGTGATTGTCTTTTGCATATTTATTTCATATCCTGAGACTTTGCTGAAAGCCTTTATCAGTGCAAGGAGGTTTTTGACAGATTCTCTTGGGTTTTCAAGGTACATGATCATGTCATCTGCAAAGAGAGATGACTTGACTTCCTCTTTTCCTATTTGGATACCCCTGATTGCCTTCTCTTCTCTGATTGCTCTAGCCAGGACTTCCAATACTATGTTGAACAGGAGGGGTGAGAGTGGGTATCCTTGTCTTGCTCCAGTTTTCAGGGGAAATGGTTCCAATTTTTGTCCATTTAGGTGTATGCTGGTCGTGGGTTCCTCATAGATGGCATTTACTATTTTGAGGTTCCCCATATGCCTAGATGTTCGAGAGTTTTTATCAAGAAGGGGTGCTGGATTTTATCAAAAGCTTTTTCTGCATCTAATGATATAATCATGTGGTTTTTGTTTTGACATCTGTTGATGTATTTAATTACATTTATGGTTTTACGAATGTTGAACCAGCCTTGCATCCCAGGGATGAAGCCTACTTGGTCATGATGGATGATTTTTTAGATGAGTTGTTGAATCCGGTTTGCTAGACTCTTGTTGAGAATTTTAGCATCTATGTTCATCAAAGATATTGGCCTGTAGTTCTCTTTCTTTGTGGGGTCTTTACCTGGCTTGGGTATCAATGTGATGTTAGCTTCGTAAAATGATTTTGGGAGAGTTCCATCTTTCTCAATCACCTGAAATACCTTCAGTAGGATTGGAATCAGCTCCTCCTTAAATGTCTTGTAGCATTCTGCTGGAAAGCCATCTGGTCCAGGGCTTTTTTTTTGTAGGTAGTCTTTTTAGTATGTAGTCAATTTCCCTGATTGTTATTGGTCTATTTAGGGTCTCAATTTCTTCTTGTTTCAACCTAGGCAGGTTGTGTGATGACAGAAAGTCCTCCATTTCCTTGAGGTTTTCAAGTTTGTTTCCATACAAGTGTACATAGTAGTCTCTAATAATCTTTTGTATTTCTTCATGGTCAGATGTGACTTCATCTTTCGTGTTTCTGACTGTGCTTATTTGGATTTTTTCTCTCTTTTTCTTGGTCAGTCTAGCTAAGGGACCATTGATCTTGTTTATCCTTTCGAAGAACCAGAATTTTGTTTCATTGATTTTTTTTTTGTATTATCTTTTTGTCTTCTGTGTCCTGGATTTGGGCTTTTATTTTGGTGATCTGGATTCTTCTGCTGAAATTAGGTTTTTGTAGTCTTGGTTTTCCAGCTTCCTTTGGTGGCTTGCTAGGCTGTTAATTTGTGATCTTTTCATTTTCTTCATGTGCATTTGTAGGGATATAATTTCCCCTCTTACTACAGATTTCATGGTGTCCCAGAGATTTTGGTAAGATGTTTCTTCACTTTCATTTGTTTCCAGGTATCTTTTGATTTCTGTTTTGATTTCATCATTGACCCAGGAGTTGTTTAGCATCATGCTGTTTAGTGTCCATGTCTTTGTGGGTTTTGGGGGGACCTTGTTGGTGTTAATGTTTATTTTTATTCCACTGTGATCCGAGAAGTTGCATAGTAAAATTTTGGTCCTTTTAAATTTGCTTATGCTTGATTTATGGCCAATTATGTGGTCGATCTTAGAATACATTCCATGCGGTGATGAGTAGAATGTGTAGTCTGTGGTCTTTGGATGGAGTATTCTGTAGGTATCGATTAAGTCCATTTGGTCAAGAGTCACATTGAGGTTCCGGATCTCATTGCTGATTTTTTGTCCTGATGATCTGTCTAGGGTTGTGAATGGGGTATTCAAGTCCCCAGTTATGTTGGTGTTAGAGTCAATATCTTTCTTTAGTTTTCCTAGAAGCTGCTTTATGAAAGTGGTGCACCTATTTTGGGTGCATATATGTTTAGGATAGATATTTCTTGTTGATGGAGTGAACCTTTTATCATTATGCAGTGGCTCTCTGTATCTTTTTAAATTTTTGGTAGCTTAAACGGTATTTTGTCTGAAATTAGGATCGCGACTCCTCCTTTCTTTTGTGTTCCATTCGCCTGAAAATTTGTTTCCCATCTTTTACTTTGAGTCTGTGCATGTCCCTTCTAGTGAGATGGGTCTCTTGAAGGCAGTATATTGTTGCCTGGTGATATTTTATCCATTTTGCCATTCTATGTCTTTTCTTTTTTTTTTTTTGAGTTGGAGTCTCACTCTGTTGCCTAGACCGGAGTGCAGTGGCTGCTCCCGGCCACCGCAGCCTCGACCTGCTGAGCTCCAGTGATCCTTCTACCTCAGCCTTCTGAGTAGCTGGAATTACAGGTATGCGCTACCACGCCTGGCTGATTTTTAAAAATTTCTTGTAGAGATGAAGTCTCGCTGCCCAGGCGGGTCTTGAACCCACGGGTTCAGGCTCTATGTCTTTTCAGTAATGCATTTAGTCCATCCATATTCAGGCTAATTATTGAAATGTGAGAGTTCATCCCTATCATAGCGTTCTTATAGAGTTGTTGTTCTTCCACTTGGTTTTTTGTCTTTCTTTTGGTTTGGGTTTGGTTCATGTGTATTTTATTCTTTTTCCTGTACTCTTGTGAAGAACGTTGTTCTTTTCTCCTTTTTTTCTGTGTTTAGTACTTTCTTAAGTGTTTCATGTAGAGGTGGTTTGGTTGCAGCATAATTTCTTAGGGATTGGATATCTGGGAAAGATTTTAATTCTCTCTTGCTGATGAAGCTTAACTTGGCTGGGTAGGTTGTTCTTGGTTGAAATTGTTTATCTTTTAGGACTTTGAAGATAGGGCTCCAAGCTCTCTAGCCTGCAGGGTTTCTGTAGATAAATCTGCTGCTATTCTAATTGGTTTTCCATGGTAGGTGATCTGGCCTTTTTCTCTTGCTGCCTTTAGAATTTTTTCTTTTATGCCTACTTTGTTTAGGTGAATTATGTGTCTATGAGTTGGTCTTCTCATTTGTTGTCTTGCAGGGGTTCTCTGAATCTCTTGTGTTTGAATTTTTGCATCATTGATTAGATAAGGGAAGTTTTCTTGAATGATCTCATGAAAGTTTATTCCAGTGTGGTCTCTGTCTCTCTTTCTGCCTCAGAAAGGCCAATTACTCTTAGGTTCAGTCTCTTGAAGTAATCACTCATCTCTTGAAGGTTTTGTTCTGTCTTTTTGAACTTCTTTTCTGTGTTTTTAAGATTCTGGGTTAGTTCTATATTTTGGTCCTCAAGTTCTGAGATTCTTTCTTCTGCTTGGGTAATTCTGCTTTCCATGCTTATCAGTTTGTTATTTATTTTATTCACAGTATTCTTTATTACTGTTATCTCAGATATTAGCTCCTTCCTAGTTTCTTCTTGTCTCTCCTCAATTCTTTTTAATCTCTCCATTAATGTCTTGATATCTAGGTTTGTAGTTTGGGACCAGTCATTCTGGGGGCTCTTCATTGTTTGCATTCCGAAGTCAGTTTTCTCAGTGTCTTCCCTCCCAGGGGTCTGGGAGAGACCGATACTTTTCTTTTGGTTTTTCTTCATTTGTGTAGATTTTTCTCTCTCTCCTCCTTTCCCTCTCCTTCTTTAATTTTGTTTTTCAGGGAAGGTGGGGTTGCTTTTGTTTCACTTGTGCAATCTCCTGTTCTTCTTTATGAGGGTCCTTTGGCTTTGTTCACTTTTGAGGTTGGATTGTGGGCTGTGGACTGTACTTTTTGCAGTTTTGAGGTTTAATTAAGGGGGAAGCTGTGAGTCAGAATCTATATGCCGAGTCCAGCTTCCACCAACAGGTGTATGAGCACACTGGAACCTATTTCCCACTGGCTTACAATCTGTCTGTGCAGCAGTATGTAGGTTTGGTCCCTGGATCAAAAGGAGGTACAAGAGAGGAAAATAATGGAGGAAGAGGGGGGTCAATAGGAAGTTAGAAAGAGAGGAGAGTGAGAGGAAAAACAGACATACATACCAACTAACAGGTGAAAAAGAGACACAAGGCTGGAGAGAAGTGAAAAAAACACATGAGCCAAATTCCCTAAAGGATACTGGTAGCTACACAGAGACAGACCAATAAAATCATGAAACAGATAGTGTAAGTCAGAAAGTGAACAAAAGTGAGCAAAACAAATAGTCAAAATGATAAAATCAAAAGTCAAAATAAGAGATCAGACTAGCTCTGGAATCTTTCCTGAGTGTCTAAAGTCTCTTCAGCTCTGATCTCCAGCCTCTCCCCGTTTTTTTCCTTGCAGGCAGCTAGATTTACTGGCAGCGTGGGTTTGTTTTTTTTTAGCCTGCTGCCTAAAAAAAGGAGGTCTGCGATGTTGCCTTTGTCTGATTCAGCAGGGGAGGGGCTTTGTCTCCTGTTTAGTGATGTTATCTTAGGAACCAAGATGGAGGCTGCTGATAGGTGGGTGGGGCAATGCAAATCTCTGCCTGGAGAATGGCTGAGGTGGCAGCTTCACTTTCAGATATCTTTTCTCTCCGCTCATCTGGGTCCCTGTGTGATCCACTGTGATAGACTGTGGTTCAGAGAATCTTACAAATCCACCTATGCCATCACCATCTTACCGGAACTCCCTTCCTAAATTCTTCTTTCAATATCACCCCATTTTTCTACATAGTAAGTTGATTCATGGGCTCAACAGGGAATTTTTTTTTCTTTCTTTCTTTCTTTGGTTGGTTGGCAAGATATAGTTCTGCTAGAGACAGCCATCTTGAACCATCCTTCCTATATCATTGGTAATATATGAGGGGGGACCAAAAAACCCCACAATTGCCTTTTGGAGGAGGGGACCCTTTGTAGTACTAAGCACAGGCTTCCTCTGCTAGGTAAGTATTCTAGGAACCCACTGGCATCAGTATACTGGCTAGTGTTGTTGTGAGAGATGATTTGTGGAAGAAACATCCTGAGTTGTGGCAAACAGGTGATTGGTTCTTCCACCAACACATCTGCCCACACTATGCTGAGTGTTCAGGAGTTTTTAACCAAAAACGGCATGACCCCCATACCCCACCCTCCCTATTCACACAATCTTGCTCTGAACAACTTTTCTTTGTTTCCCTGGATGAAAAAAGTCCTCAAAGGGAAACGTTTTGCCATGGTAGAGGTGAAACAAACAAATAAAAAAACAAAACCAAAACCCAAAAAACAAACAAAACAAAGACAGAAGCACTAAAAGGCCTCAAACCAACAAGTTCAAAAACTATTTTGAGCAGTGGAAAAAGCATCTCAATGGGTGTATTTTATCAAACGGAGAGTAATTTGAAGGTGACTGGCATTTATACATGTAAGAATAAATATATAATTTTTAAATAAATAAATACCAGGTGTTTTTGGGTCCCCCTCATAGGTTCATCATTCTCACTTTTGTTGTGTGAATTTCATCTCTTGTTTGTATTCCTCTAGAAGCACAATAAATGTGGGAATCTTGAGTGTCTTGTTCACTTCTGTAATCCCAGCTCCTGGCACAGAACTCAACACATGGTAAGTACTCAATAAATCTCATTAAAATAAAGGACTATCTTAATATCCACATGTAACTCTTCATTTTCATTCTCCCTTTCTAAGTTCCAACTATTGATAGGAAGAGAAAGTGAAACTGTGTGAAGGCACCAAGTAATTTGCTCTCATATTCAAGGCTTCGCAGACCCGTGTTTCCTCTCTAGACTGGTGGGTGCATGAAGCACAGGACACACAGTGAGTGTAGTGTGAACAGCCCAGTGCAGGAAGCCAGATAAACTGTCGGCATGCACTGCAGCTTATAGCAAATTACTTCCTCTCCCTTAGCCTCTGTTTCCTTATCTGTAAAATGGTAATAATACAACTTTGCTGGATTACAAATTTGAAATGATGAGAAACTATCTAGACTAGGACCTGTAGATACTCAGTAAATGATAGTCCCTCAGATTATCCTTCTCTCCATTGTGAATTGGGGGAGCAAGCACTTAAGTTCATAGAACCAGGCAACCTCTTCAAAGAATTCCTCTGCCCCGTGAAGTCTTCTAAGACCCAACCACAAGGAGATGACTCAGGCCAGAAAATATTCTTGCTCCCCCAGAGCCAGTATCAGTTCTTTTCCCAGGAAATATCTTGGTATCATATTTACTGCTCAGTTTTTCTTAAAAAAATCTGGCTCCCTCTTTGGGGGACTACACGGATATCTATTATACCCACCTTCTAGAAATGCCTAATTTCTTTTCTTTCTCAAATCTGACTTTTTTTTGCAAATATTCTGATGTTAAATTTCTTCAGCTTCAATTTTGCCTCACATATGTTGATACTGGTTGGATCAAAGGATAATCTACCCCTACTCAGATACTTCAATTTCAAGGATCCTGTAAGTATGTACTCTACTTATATCCTCTGAGTTGGCAGTTGAGTCGATTTGGAGTTTGGAGGCATAGAAGATATGTCTTATGTGCATTGCAGGGTGTTTCTTAGTGTGTGTGTGTGTGTGTGTGTGTGTGTGTGTGTGTGTGTGTGTGTGTCTCCAGGTATTCTGCATTTCTAGGTGGAAAAGTAACCTATATATGTAAGATCTTATTGCTTTCATTAGTAGACAAGCAACTTAAATTGTATATCTTCCCAAAACTCAGGCACAAGAGGAATTTCTATTTGCATAAAAATCTTATTATTTTATTGATTGATCTTTTTTTTCCTGCTTGTGTTAAAATCTAAATGATAATGTCTTGGATCAGGAATCAGAGCATCTGGGTGTTGGACCCAGTCATACCAGTTTCTAGCAGTAGGACACAAGGCAAGTGACTTTTCTCATTTGTCATGTGGAAATGATCATTTTGGCTTTGCCTACCATGTGGGGTTACTGTGAGATTAGAAGAGATAATATGGAATGCAACACACGCATACGGCCTTTTAAAGGGATAACTATGTAAAACAAAACCCCAATATATGGTTCATGATAGTAAAGACTTTAGAAAGATAATTCTAAGTGATCATGAATTTGAGAAGCTGGCTGCAGGAAAAATCAGTACATTGACATGATTTACTTAAATGAGTAATTAATTAACATGATTGATACTGATCATTTGCAGCCATATTGATCAGTGGCGGACACTTAAGATTCTTAGAGGGGGAAAAAGACGATAACTTTCCCAAGGGTGAGAATTTGACTTCATGACAAGGATAGACGAAGCTGACCAGCAACTGGAACACTGAGCTACAAGAAATAAGTAAGACAAGTATCAAAGTAAAGCAGGCTCTTCTTCACCAACTGCTTCACAGTTTAACAAGACAAACTAACTGTTTGGTGACAGCTCATTGGTTGTCAGCAAAACCAGGGGAGTTAGTTAATTGGCATGTTTGATTGACAGATGATTGGTCTGTCACTTAGGAGAAAACACTAAAGTATTTCCCAGATTTGCCTTGCAAACTTAAACTTCCCTCTACCCTCCTCCAATGTACAAGAGATTCTGTGGGTCTGCAACCTCCTTAATTCTTGGTATTGTCAGAACTTTGCATTGTTTTTCAGTATAGTGGTATGAATTGGAATCTTGAGGTTTTGATTTGAATTTTTTTGGTTACTTATGGTGTTGAGTATGTTTTCATATGCTTATTGACCAGATGTGTTTTCTTGAATGCAAAATTCCTATCCACATCTTTTACACAGTTTTCTATTACATCATTTGTGCTAGTTGGTTTGTGGAGCTACATATATGTGCCTAAGACCAAGTCTTTGTCCCTGGTGTGTATTGTAAATACCTTCTCTGAGTCAATACCACATGAGGGAAAATAACTGGGCTCAGTCAGCTCGTGAAATTATGAAAAACAATAGATTGCTGTTCTCATTTATTAATAAATGGTTTAGAACATAGCAACAAATATTTAAAATAATTTCATTTTCTTATTATTTAAAAATCTGCTTAATTTACATTTTATGTCCACTTTTTCTTTCATAATGATTTTTTTCTTAGCTGATAAATATTGCCAATTTTAACTATATTGTTTGCTTTCTTTTATAAGACCTAAATTTTGACTCTGTTGAACTTCGCTATTTTTCTTTTATTATCTGTTTTATTAATTTCGACTCTAATTTTTGGTGTTTGTTTTCCTTTATGTAGTTTGGGAGCACTGCTGTTGCTTTTATTTTAATTCCTTAAGATGGGACACTTAGCTCACTAATTATAAGGTTTTACTCTTCATTTCATTTACCTATTTTTATTTACATTTTAAAGTTTTAGATTTGGGAGTACAAGTGTATGTTTGTAATATTGTGTTGTGGGACTGGGCTTCTTGTGTCCTTTTTCCCCAAATAGTGAATATTGTACCTGATAGGTCGTTTTTGAACCCTAATCCCCCCTCCTCCCCTCCTCCATTTTTGTGTCCCCAGTGTCTATTATTTCCATCTTTATGTCCATGAGCACCCTTTGTTTAGCTCCCACATATAAGCAAGAACATATGGTGCTTGGTTTTCTGTTTCTGTGTTGATTTACTTAGGATAATGGCCGCCAGCTCCATCCATGTTGCTGCAAAGGACAGACTTTTGTTCTTTTTTGTGACTGCATAGTATTCCATGGTGTATACATACCACATTTTCTTCACTCAGTCAATGGTTGACAGGCATTTAGGTTGGTTCCATGGCTTTGTTATTGTAAACAGTGCTGTGATGAATATACATCCTCTCTTCAATATTAAGAATTTAAAACTATGTATTATCCTTAGAGCTTTGCTTTTGTGGTATCCTATGAATTTTGATATGTCATGTTTTCTTTTTATTTTAAGGTGTAATTTTGAGAAGTCCTTTGTAGATTCCACACTTATTCTTTAATTGTTTATCCAGTTTTCTCACCATCCTAGCTCTGTATGATGCAATTGGGAAGGGATGTTACTGGCATCCAGTGGGGAGAGGCCAGGGATATGGTTCAGCATTCTTCAGCACACTCTATTCCACCAACAAATAATTATCTGGCCCCAAATGTCAACAGTGTCAAGGGTGAAGAACAATGATTTAGATCAATATCTAAATATATTTTTAATTAATTAATTAATTTAGCGACATAGTCCTACTCTGCGATCCAGTGTGGAGAGCTGAGGCATGATCATAGTTCACTAAAGCCTCCAATTCCCAGGTGATCCTTTCATCTCAGCCTCCCAAGTAACTAGGACTACAGGCACACACCACCACGTCTGGCCAATCTAAGTATAATCAACAACTATTACTACCTCAACTTATCTCCTTCCTCTGTTATGAACTAGGAAGTCCTCCAGGACCATGTCCATACTTAAGTTCCTAAATAATGCCTGGTCAAGACAAAAAAACAATGGGCTCAAGGTATGCAGGTACACGAAATACGGCCTGAGGGCAAGCATCTTACTGGATCTCTTTTTACTATTCCACAGGAATAAGACTGTCCCAGCATGTCATCCCTTGACATCAAAGTACAATTGTCTTTTAGGGACCCTTGGACTTAAGTGTGTCACACAGTGCTAGGAATACAGCAGATACTCAAGTCTATTGGGTGGCTCTTAAGCCAGCCTACTGGCTTTACAGATGTGAGTGATCACTGGGATTATGGAAACAGGTGGGCAAATACATTGGTAAACAGAAAAATTATCTCCATGCTATCCAAAGCACATACCTTACAAGTGCTCAGTGCTCAGATCACCGGTTTTGTTGTTGTTATTGTATCAATTTTTTGTGCTTGTAGTAAGATGTAAACTCAGTGCCCTGGAGCTAGAATTAGAGGCACCAGGTTCTTGACCAAATTCTGTTCATAACTCGGCACGTGGCCTTACTAAGGCACATTGGTCATGAGGAAAGAGGGAGAGGATCATCTTGGTTCTATGAGCTTAGGGATCATTGACAGACAGACTCATAATAGACAATTGTGAAATGAAATATGCACAGAAATCCTTAAAGGTATATGTCCTTTGCCCACTTTTTATTGGGGTTATTTTTTCCCTGGGTGACAGGTGCAATAGAAGGTCAAACCTCACCATTTTGCAATAGGCTGTGAGAAATCTGCATGTGTTCCCCTTGAATCTAAAATAAAATAATGATAATAAAGTAAATGTACAAAAAATAAAAACAATAGGATGGAGGATAGCAAAGACTTTATTGGGAAAGACTAAGGGATATTTTTCTGGGAAGACAATGTAAAGTCATCACTAATAGAACAAAGTAGACAGAAGAATATCGTAGACATTAGAAAAAACGTGATTATGAGAAAAGAGTAAACATAAAAGAAAGCTGAGGAATTCGTCATAAGAATTTGTGTGTTACTTTACTTAGAGGGAACGTGATGATCATTTTTCAAGGTTGAGACAATGACAGTAGGTAGAGGGGACCCAAAGAAGGCTCTAAGAACCTTTCATAGAGATCAAAGGTAACCGCTGCCCTAGAAAGTCAGGGTGAAGGGCTCTGCTTCTTACCAAGATGACTCACAACATCTGTTTATTAAGAAACGAATAGAAAGACGGTAACAGCAAGCTGGATGTTAGTGAAGCCTGGTGATGACACTCAAGGCAGGAAACAGGGAACTGGCAGGTGTGCTGTGCTGGATGATTCTGTGGGGAGAGAATCAGTGGCAGGAAGGTTGGCAACAGCTGGACATGCAGCAGACTGGGCGGCAGCAGGGCTGGCAGCAGCAGCTGGATCCACAGCTCTGGCCTAGACAGCCAGGCAGGCAGACGCATGTGGGGTGGTAGCAGGTTCTCCTGCAGTACACGGGGGCACAGCAGCTGGGCTGGCAGCAGTTAGACCCGCTGCAGGTTTGGCCACAACAGCTGGATTCACAGCAGGTGGGCTGGCAGCAGGTGGTCCTGCAGCAGTTGGTTGGACAGCAAGTTGGGCGGCAGCAGGGCTGGCAGCAGCTAGACACGCAGCAGGTGGGCTGGCAGCAGGGTGTGCTGCAGCAGGTGGTCACACAGGTGGGCTTCCAGCAGGCGGTCCTGCAGCAGGTGGTTGGACAGCAAGTTGGGTGGCAGCAGGGCTGGCAGCAGCTGGACTCACAGCAGGTGGGCTGGAAGCAAGAGGTCCTGCAGCATGTGGTCCTGCAGCAGGTGGGCTGGCAGCAAGGGGAGCAGCAGTGGGTCATGGTGTCAGGAGAGAGGATGGGCTTCTGTTCAGAGGTGAGTTTCCCAGATTCTGATGCCTCCTTCCAATCTGGGCCTTTTTATACTCTGGGTCCCAAAGTTTAGACCAATCGGCAGGATGTTTCCTTGTTTTTGTTTACACTGTTTTCCACATTCAGTTTGGGATTGTCAGGAGGAAGTTATTTTCTAAATGTGATGGCCCTTTTGAAGGTAAATGTCTAATCTGTTTCTTAATTGAGAATAATTCCCGGAAACTTTTCAGATAAGAGGAAGGTGATCTCATCATCAGCATCGTTCCTGCTCTGACCATCATCTGGTTATGTGGTGGCTTCGCTGACCAGGGATGGTCAGGAAGTTCTCTCTGCCTAGCCTATTTCTCTGTGTGTAGATTGGGAAGTGTCTGCGGGGAGGGTGTGATGCCGATATGGATCACAGTGATGAACTGAATCCTTGTCTGGTCCAAGACTGTTCATCACAAAAGACTGACTCAAGACGAATAGACATCTCTCCGTGTACAACCTACTCTACCTGGGTCTTCCCGTTTTATCAAAGTCATGTGAGAAGGGGATGTTTACCAATGTGCTCCATGAGGCAGAACAGAGCCAAAGTAGGTGAGTAGAAGGAGGAGTACACTGGGATTCAGAAACATTAAACAACTTATGTCCTGGGGTGACCATTCTTCCTGCTTTACCTGGGACTCAGGGATTTCTCAGGTTGTGAGAGTTTCAGTGACTAATGGGAACGGTTGTGTGCAAACTTAGATAGATCAGTCACTCTAGTCCTAACTCTGCTTTCCACCAGGGACAGAGATTTCAGGCCACTGACTTAACATCTCTTTTCCTCCCTCCTTCCCTCCATTCTTGCCTTCCTCCCTCTTTCTCTCTGTCTTACTTTTTCTTATTTTATCAGTCACTATCAATAGACTTTTTCTTTTTGGAAATTTTACATGTGGTCATATTATGTGTTGCTGGTGATAGTTTTTTTTTTTTTTTTAAGAGTTAGATTGAAAGGGTACAAGTGCATGTTTATGACATGGACATATTGTGTAGTGGTGGGGATTGGGTCTTAGGCGGCGTCACTTGGGTGGTGAATGTTGTACCCAATAGGTGATTTCTGAATCCTAACCCTCCTCCTCCCCTCTCCTTTTAATGATGCCCTCAATGTCTGTTGTTTCCATCTTTGTGGCCATTTATCTCCTGCATACAAGTGAAAATATAGGGTGTTTGGCCTTCTGTTTCTGAGTTCGTTTGCTTAGGCTGATGTTACCCAGCTGCAAAGTACATGATTTCATTCATTTTGATGATTGTGTAGCATTCCATGGTGTGTACACAACACATTTTCTTCATCTGGTCAGTTTTTGGTGGGCACTTAGGTTGATTCCATGATTTTGCTATTGTGAATAGTGCTTCAATAAACATATGAGTACAGGTATCTTTTTTACCTAATGCTTTCTTTTCCTTTGGGTAGATGCCTAGTAGTGAGATTGCTGACTTGAATGGAAATTCAATTTCTAGTTCTTTGAGAGATCTCCGTACTGCTTTCCATAGAGGTTGAATCACCTTACAATCCCACCAACAGCGGATGAGTGTCCCCTCTTCTCCACAGCCTCACCAACGTCTGCTCTTCTTTGACTTTTTAATAATAAGCATTCTGACTGTGTAAGGTGATACCTCATTGTGGTTTGAATTTGCATTTCTTTGATGATTAGGGATGTTGAACGTTTTTTCATGTTTGTTGGCAGCTTGTGTGTCTTCTATGAGAGGTGTCTTTTCATGTCCTTTGTCCACTTTTTGATGGAATTTTAAAATTATTATTATTATTATTTTGAGTTGGAGTCTGACTCTGTCACCCAGGCTGGAGTGCCGTGGCTGCTCCCGGCCACCGCAACCTCGACCTGCTGGGCTCCGGCGATCCTTCCACCTCAGTCTTCCAAGTAGCTGGAACCACAGGCGAGCGCTACCACGCCCGGCTAAGTTTTGATTTATTGTAGAGATGAGGTCTCGCCAAGTTGCCCAGGCGAGTCTTGAACCCGCAGACTCAGGCAATCCACTCACCTCAGCCTCCCAAGGCACGGCATTGCAGGCTGAGTTTTTAAAAATTATATTGAGTGTGTTTGCGTGCCTTTTAGATTCCTGATACTAGCTCCTTTGAGACATAATTTGAAAATATTTTCTCTCATTTTGTAGGTTTTCTGTTTATTCTGTGTATATTTCTTTTGCTGTATAGAAACTTTTTAGTTAGATTCCACTTTGTCTATTTTTGGTTTGTCACAATTGTTTTTTGGGGTTTCTGTCATGAATTCTTTGCCTAGGCTGAAGACCATAGATTTTATTCTAGACCTTTTAAAGTTTCAGGTCTGACATTTATGTCTTTAATCTATCTTGAGTTAATTTTGGTATATGGTAAGAGGTAGGGGTCCAGTTTCATTCTTCTGTATATGGCTAGCTGGTTTTCCCAGCACCATTTATTGAACAGAGTTTTCTTTCTTCATTGCTTATTTGTGTCAGCTTTGTTGAAGATCAGTTGGTTGAAGATATGTGGCTTTATTTCTGGGTTCTCTATTTTGTCCTTTGATTTAACCATCTATTCTTGTACCAAGAGCATGCAGCTTTAGTTACCATAGCTTTGTAGTGTAAGTGGAAGTCAGGCTATGTGATGCTTCAGCATTTGTTCCTTTCACTTAGGATTACTTTGGCTATTTAGGCTCTTTTCTGGTTTCATATAAATATAAGATTTTCTTTTTTGTTCTGTGAAAACCTGTTATTATTTTGATAGGGATTGCATTGAATCTGTAGATGGCTTTGGGCAGTATGTTCATTTTAATGACATTGATTCTTCTGATCTACAAACATGGGATGTTCTTCCATTTATTTGTGCCATCTACTATTTCTTCCATCAATGTTCCACAGTTTTTCTTGTAGAGATCTTTCATATCCTTGATTAGACGTATTCTTAGGTATT
Source organism: Carlito syrichta (assembly GCF_000164805.1). Taxonomy (NCBI): domain Eukaryota; kingdom Metazoa; phylum Chordata; class Mammalia; order Primates; family Tarsiidae; genus Carlito; species Carlito syrichta. Next base: position 4,037 of record NW_007231051.1, on the reverse strand, counting down.
TTATTTGTTTGTGGCTATTGTAAATGGTATTGAGCTCTTGATTGGTTTTTAGCTTGAATTTTATTGGTGTATAGAAAGATACTGATTTTTTTACATTGATTTTGGAAACTGAGACTTTACCAAGGTTGTTTATAAGGTATAGAAGTTTCTGGGGGCATCTTTAGGATTTTCCAGGTATACAGCCATGTTATAATGATAATAGTTTTATTCATTATATGGCAGTTTATTCTATTTTGATTTTCTTTCTTGACCAAGTTCACTGCTAGGCCCTCCGTCCAGTGTTGAATAGAATGGTTTCATGGATATCTTTATACATATTCTTGATATAGTAGAAACACTTCTCAATATTTCACAGTTAAATGTGATATTTTCTGTCTTTTTTGTAGACTCTTTTCATCAGAATACTGAGGCTTTTCTATTCTTATTTGCTAAGGTATTGTATCTTGGAAATGAGTTGAAATTTAGAAAATGCTTTGTATTTATATATTGAGGTAATGCTATGATTATTCTACTTTTTTCAGGAAATGTGATTTAAAATTGATGAATTTTCAAATGTTAATTATTTCCGAAAATCATTCAATGTGACTACGATCATGTATACATATGGCACTAGATTTGAGTTGTTTCTATCTCGGTTAGGATATATATGGTCATTACATTAAAATACTTCCTCCCATTCTTTCATTATTCCTCCACCTTCTCTAATAAATAAGTTCTGAATATGGCTAGATTCCTACCCTTCCAATTTAACTTTGATGTGACTCCCGGTACTGGTATTTCTGAAGTCACTTTCATGCCTATAAAATACACCAGCTGTTCTATTGCAGAGTGTGGACTTTGGGAACATTAGTCCTCTTTCCAGTAGGTACACTGGAATATCTTGTGGGTCAATTTCTAACACACACATCAGGCAGGGAATTCCAAGGAGAAATTTGTAGCCAACTGGAGACTGTGTAATCTACTTTGAAAAGAGACAACAACATCTAGAACAATTTTCTGAAACCAGTATTTGGTTATTTCTACAGTAATCTTATATTAATCCAGAGAACATAAGCGAGAAATTGTCTTTAACCCTCAACTCAAATGATAAGAAAAGGTACTTTCTGCAAGATAAACAGCATCAGGTAAATGTATTAAAGAGGCCCTGGCAGAAAATGTGATTGGCAGATCACAAATAACAAACTGGTGATGCCAGATTATCACCTGATCAACAAACACGCAAAACATGAGCGCTCATGTAATTTTTAAAAGCCAGACATGTTCTCCTTAGCTTTACATTGAGACTCTAAAAGAGGCTGGAGAGGAAACTCTGAGCTACCTACAAGTAGAATCTCACTACAAGTGGAATCAGACTTGTATAGCATGTAAATATGGTAATTGGCTCTGCAATGTTATGGTAGAAATGAACCAAATGAAAGTTTAAACTGATAGATTGGAAATATCACCATTTGGGGTCTATACTTGGGTGCCATAAAACAGGAAAATGGAAGAGAAAAATACCCTTGGAAAACGGATCTTCAAAGTGATATAAATAAGAGCAGAGCCAGTATATGCAAAGGCAACTTAAAGAGATTAGCAAATTTTATATTAGCCTAGTTGAGGATTTTGTGAAAATGAATGTGCATTTCTTAAAAGGGAACGGAGTGGATAACTATGGAATTTTGAAATTAGTTTGGAGCATGGAGGTAATTGTCGACAGTGCTCAGCTCAGCACAGCACAGGGGAGAAGGACAATGTTCCTCCAGTCTTCCAGTTCCTTAGGCAAGATCGTGAATTTTTGCCTGAATGCATGCCATTACTAAATATTGGGAAATTATTCCAGTATTGGAATAATTGAAATATTATAATATTAGGATTAGTTATTATTAACAAGAGACAACAGACAAAAGGTGTTATCAAAGGTGGGGGGAAACTGGAACTCTTGTACACTGGTGGAAGGTAAAATGGAGTAGCACGTTGGAAAACAGTAGGGAGGAGCCTCAAAAAATTAAAAATGGACTACTATATATTTCAGCAATCTCACTTCTGGGTATTTATCCACAAGAAATGAAATGAGGATCTTGGAGAGACATTAGCACACCATGTTTATGGCAGCGTTATTCACAAGAGCAAAGGTGTGAAATTAATTCAATTGTCCAGCAGTGAATGGATGGATCAAAAAAGTATAGTAGATAGAAGAGAATACAGATTATTATTCAGCCTTCAAAAAAGAAGGAAACCCTTCCATTTGTGATAGGATGGATGAACCTCTCCATTGAGAACATTATGCTGAGTGAAATAAGCCAGCCACAGAAGGACAGATATCACAGGGTCTACAAATAAGTCAAAGTCATATAAGCAAAGATTAGAATGAATTCCACAGGCCAGGAGAGGGGAAAACGGGAGTTGCTCATCAAGGTGCATTAAATCTCAATTACACAAGATGGAAAAGAAATGTGCTGCACATTGTGCCTACTATTTGTGGTAAAAAGATAACGTATGGTACATTTAAAAATCTATTAAGCGGGTAGATTCCAGGTCAAGAGTTCTTCCACAAAAAATGAAGACAATATGGGATGAATCATAGTATAGCATTTATTAGGACCGCCCGAGTCTAGGGTGACAACCACAGTGATCGTGTAAGGAAAAATTTTGGCACAAGAATCCCGAGGACATTGTTATAAAACATGGTTATAAAGATTACTGATCAGTTGCAGAACTCCATTTTGATGGTACAGGCTTAGATATGGATATTTTGGGGAAGATATATTTTCCTAAGTTATTCTGGGGGAGAGGTGAAGATCATGGCTTCAGAGTCAAAGCTGAGACCATAACCCTGTGTCGAGGAACAGGAAGCTGCTCGCAGAAAGAAGGGAATGAGAGAGAAGTACTCTACACCCCACAAGGTGATATACCAACTTTAAGAAAAGTGGATGAGTGACAGATTTTTGGAGATAGCATGGTGGTTTTGAGCAAAGGTAGGCCGTGAATACATTCAGGCATGGAAGTCAGGTGACAGAAGTTTGGTTTGTGCAGAGGGTGGTTCTTTGAGGAGATGATCAGCAGCAGGAAGGCTGGCAGCAGCTGGACACACAGCAGGCAGGGCAGCAACAGGGCTGGCAGCAGCTGGATCCGCAGCTCTGGCCTAGGCAGCCAGGCAGGCAGACACACGTGGGGTGGTAGCAGGTTCTTCTGCAGTACACAGGGGTACAGCAGCTGGGTTGGCAGCAGCTGGACCAGCTGGACCCACAGCAGCTGGGCTGGCAGCAGGATGAGCTGCAACAACTGGGGCGGCAGCAGGGCTGGCAGCAGCTGGACACACAGCAGGTGGGCTGGCAGCAGGGTGTGCTGCAGCAGGTGGTCACACAGGTGGGCTTCCAGCAGGCAGTCCTGCAGCAGGTGGTTGGACAGCAAGTTGGGCGGCAGCAGGGCTGGCAGCAGCTGGACTCACAGCAGGTGGGCTGGAAGCAATTGGTCCTGCAGCATGTGGTCCTGCAGCAGGTGGGCTGGCAGCAAGGGGAGCAGCAGTGGGTCATGGTGTCCGGTGGGAGGGTGGGCTTCTGTTCAGAGGTGAGTTTCCCAGATTCTGATGCCTCCTTCCAATCTGGGCCTTTTAATACTCTGGGCCCCAAAGTTTAGACCAATCGGCCGGATGTTTCCTTGTTTTTGTTTACACTGTTTTCCACATTCAGTTTGGGATTGTCAGGAGGAAGTTATTTTCTAAGTGTGATGGCCCTTTTGAAGGTAAATGTCTAATCTGTTTCTTAATTGAGAATAACTCCTGGAAATTGTTTTCAGATAAGAGGAAGGTGATTTCATCATCAGCATCGTTCCTGCTCTGACCATCATCTGGTTATGTGGTGGCTTTGCTGACCAGGGATGGTCAGGAAGTTCTCTCTGCCTAGCCTATTTCTCTGTGTGTAGATTGGGAAGTGTCTACGGGGAGCGTGTGATGCCGATATGATCACAGTGATGAACTGAATCCTTGTCTGGCCCAAGACTGTTCATTCACAAAAACCTGACTCAAGACTAACAGGTATTTCTCCCTGTACAACCTA
>NW_007231050.1:0-947 GCF_000164805.1 Carlito syrichta | reverse complement strand
CCTAGTTGTCAGCTAGTTTATCAACTGGCTAGCTGGTTAAGTTAGTTAGTTAAATCAGCTGGCTAGACAGCTGCCTATGAGGGTAGCTATCTAGTTAAGTCAGCTGGCTAGCCAGCTGGCTAGCTAGTTAAGTCACCTAATTAAGTCAGTGCACTGGCAAGCTGGTTAGCTAGGTAGTTAGGTATTTAAGTCAGCTGGCAAGCCAGTGGGCTATGTAGGTAGGTAGGTAGTTAATTAAGTCAGCTGACTATCCATTAGGCTATCTAGTTATATCAGCTAGTTAAGTCAGCTGGCTATCCTGCTGTATAGCTAGGTAGATAGCTTTTTAAGTTTGATGGCTAGCCAGCTGACTACTTCATTAAGTCAGCTAGTTAAGTTAGCTGACTAGGCTGCTGGCTAGCTAGGTAGCTAGGCAGTTGAGTCAGCTGTCTATCCAGATGGCAAGTTTAATAAGCTAGTTTACATGGCTGACTAACCAGCTGGGTAGCTAGTTAAGTCAGCACGTTAAATCAGTTTTCAAGCCAGCTGGCTAGATTTTTAAAAAACTAGTTAAGTCAGATGGGCAACCATGTGACTCGCTAGATATTTCAGCTACTGAAGTCAGCTGGCTAGCTAGAAAGCTAACTAGTTAAGTCAGCTAGATAAATCAGCGAGCTAGCTAATTAAGTCACCTAGTTAAGTCAACTAGCTATATGATAGCTATCTAGGTAGCTAGCAAGTTAACTCAGCTAGTTAAGTCAGCAGCCTAGCTAGTTAAGTCAGTTAGTTAATTCAGCTGGATAGCCAGCTGCCTGAAATGATAGCTAGATAGATAAGTCTGCTGGCTAGCCAGCTGGCTAATTCTTTACATCAGCTGGATAAGTCAGCTTGCAAACCAGGGTGATACGTAGGTAGGTAGCTAGTTAAGTAAGCTGGCTAGCCACCTGGCTATCTCGTGATGTCAACTA
>NW_007231049.1:18023-23716 GCF_000164805.1 Carlito syrichta | reverse complement strand
AAGGTCCAGGGTCTGGGGTGCAGGGCAAAGTTTGGGTGTGCAGAGCAGGACCCAGGGTCCGGGTTCTGGGCATGTGGGGTGGAGTCTGGGTGCAGGGCAGGGCAAGGGTCCAAGGGTGCAGGGCAGGGTCAGGGGTTCGGGCATGCAGAGTGGAGGCCATGCATCCAGGGAGGCATCCTCTACCCAGGTTCCCCCACCCCTGGTCGCTGGTCTGCTGGAGGCCATGGCACCATGTAAGGGCTTTCGGCCAGGATGCCCCTCCCTAGCGTGATGTCACTATGGTCATGGAACGGTTAACCCTGCGTCTTCCTGAAGTCATGGGCTTTTGCTGGCGGGATGGTCCTGGCAGCCCTGTCTTCCCAGGAAAGAACCAGGTGACTCGGGTGTCAGCAGCTCATGAGCCCAAACTAGGGCTCACCTCCTGCAAGTGCAATGAGACTCCCTGAGGGGTCAGAGGAGCTGTTGGGGGGTGGGGTGGCCTCAAGGCCCTGTCTCCAATTAGGGATCTGCTGTCTGCCACATGTCCCCTCAGGGTGAAAGAAAAGTCCACCCTGAAAGCCCACAGGGGCCAAGGTAGGGTGGGAGCCCCAGCTCCTCCTGAGGTTGTCCGAAGCTGGCCCCCTTCTTTAAACTGAGAAACTGGTTTCCTGAATCCAGTATTTATTTTTTCCTTGTTTCCTAGCAAGCAGTGGTCTTCATGGCTTTTGCTGTGCTAGGTTTATTGTATGTTTTGAGGAACCTTTGTGGCCACTTCAGCTGGTGAATGCCGCTGTACTGGGCCTTCCCTGCGATCCCTCACCTTCTTAGGCTGAGTGGAAGGGCCAGATAGGCAGGTGCTGCCATGGTCTCTGGCAGGGGGAGTGGGAAACCGACTGTCTCTTCCCCTGCTCTGCAAAAGTCAGGCATAAAAACACACCCACAGACCAGGCGCAGTGGCTCACAGCTGCAACCCCAGCACTTTGGGAGGCCGAGGCAGGGAGGATGACTTGAGCCCAGGAGTTGGAGACCAGACTGGGCAACATAGTGACATCTCAACTCTACAAAAATTCATAAGAGTTAGCATGGTGGTGCCTGCCTATAGTCCCAGGGACTTGGGAGGCTGAGTTGGGAGGGTCGCCTTCAGGACTCTTAGTATTCTTACTTTCTACTTAAGTGAAGTAGGATGCCTGTGTTTTTATCATGTTGGATGTGGGTGGGTGTTCTCACTGTAGAGCTCGTTGGGCCTGTTTGAAGTGGAGTTTGTAACAGGATGTGTGCCTTGGTGGTGGGTCTTCCTGACCTGAAGTAAGCAAGCAGAGAGGACAAAGTCCCACCAAGTGGGCAGCATGGGCTGCACAACCCTGTGGGCTCCACACCCCTGTGGGCTCCACACCCAGAGGTCGACACGGGGCAGCTAGACTGGCTTTTGTTTCCCAGACACCATCCATGTTGGTGGGCAGGTTCTCGCTGGTAATAGAGAATAGTAAGTGGAAATTTCTCTTTGTAGTTTAGTCTGTTATTGGTAATGATGAGTCAATCCAGAGGCGTTTGATTGCCTGAATTTTCCAATGAGTTTTGTTTAAGCTCTAAACTCAACTTTTAAAAATGGAAATATTTTTAGACTGTAGTTTATCATGGTGGAAGGTAAAGGGAGATGCCCGCAGGTCAGGTGAAGGGCCTATGTTTTTATTTTGTTTTGCTTTGTTACTTGGAGTCTCCTTGTCGCCCAAGCTGGAATGCTGTCACACACTCACGGCCAAGGCAACCTCGACCTGTTGGACTTATATGACTCTTCTGCCTCAGCCTCCCAAGTAGTTGGGACTACAGGTGTGCCACCACACCCAGCTAATTTTTTGAGACAAGGTCTTTCCATGTTGCCCAGGCTGATCTCGAACCTTGGGCTCATGCAGTCCTCTCACCTCCACCTCCCAGAGTGCTGGAATTACAGGTATGAGCAACTGTGCTCAGCTATGTGAAGAGCCTTTGAGGAAGTGACATTTAAGCTAGTGCAAGCTGCCTGAGATGCCAGGGAGGGGGGCAGAGCTAGGGGTGGTACAGGTGGAAGGATGGCAAGTGGAGGGGGCAGAGCCTTGAGTGTTACAAAAGTTCATTTTCCGACCATATACTAAGAACATTAAAAATAATTGTACTGATGACATACATTTAATTCATGTATGTCATCAGTACAATGAATGTTGACGTGTCAACCATATTAAGAATCATGCCATGTATCTGATATCAATAACTATTAATGAATGGCAACATTTTAAGGCACATAAATTCTGAGAACTTGTCCTTCACCCACACTTTGGACTCAACTGTTTGACCATGGTACAAAATTCAGTTTAGTCTCTATTTCTGTTTTCTTAATCATTTACGATCATCATCATTTGGTCGTAGTCCTATTATGCCCAATCCAGTACATATTATGCTTTTATTTGTCCTTTTTTGGAAAAAGCTTATTCTGGTTATTCTGGTTATGTACAACAAGAATAAGATGGCAAGTCTTCAGGTTTTATTTGCAAAGATAGGTTTATTGTTTATCTTTTCCTCATTATTTGTGATCATTTTTTGGCTTAATAGTACATTTAACCCTGATTGTAATTGGTATTTTAACATACATCTAAGAAGCAGAGATAAATACAAGTATTTGATATATGAGATAAGTTTATTTAACCATCATATGATATACATTTTTTTCAGCAGATATTTTTGTTAATGTAAAATGGAATAAATAGTAAGATATATGGTATACATGGTAAATTCTAGTTTTATTAAATTTAAATTGAAAAACATATACTTGGAACACAAAGATTGTCCTTCATATCACCCAATAGGCAATGTTGATTGATACAGTGAATATTTGCTATTAAATTTGGTTTTGTTTACACAAGTCATTTTGTTCAAATGATATTTTAATATGATACACTGCCATTACTTTATAATATGTGAGAAAATTGCATATTAAATATTCCTTAGAACATAGGGTAGAATTTAAGTTCTGAGTCCTTCTGACATATTATAATTAAGTGATGATGCTTTCTATGTTGATTTAGTTTGTCTAAGATTAGTTATCAGCAATCTCTTTACTACCTGTTTTTGCTTGCTCTGGAAATATTAGGTTGAGTCACATGAACTGACACACTAAATACAGCAATGTTTCAACCGATATATAGTAAACCTTTTACCATGACATTTAATTACTTGCCTAATGCTGTGTATCTTGTTACTCTTTTTACTTTTAATAAGAAAAGCTATTCTACCTTAGGTATGATGTATTTCTGCATATTGGAAATAAAGGAACATTGATTAGGCATAACTTGATGATTGCAGAATATTCTATTGCTGTTTATTTTAAAATTTGTCATAGACCTTTAAAATAATTATAAATTCTAACCATTTAAAGTACATATAAAAATTTAAAGAAATTATGTTATATCTAATTTTACAAATATAGACTTAGGTTCTAGACAGTTGGTGTATATTTTGTGGCAAATAGCTTTCACTGGTAGGCCTAAATATATAGAAACACTACATTTGGATTACTGGTGCACAGAAACTTTGTCTTATCCATATTTTTTGGTTGAATTTTTATACTTATCACCCTCTTTCATGTTTGTGAAAACTGACTAAGTAGTAAGTACCTTCTCTTGATAGTCGGGAAAGCCTCAATTTTATCAGTCTTTGATTTGCATAATATTGAAATTAAATAAAATTTGTGCATGTTGGAACCACATCCTCTTTTTGCACAGTCACCATAGTTACCATAGAATCATGCCAAGGAAGGGCACAGTTCCCATATCCCTGTGTTTCAGTGAGGACAGCATTGTGCAAAGTGATGCCAGCTTGCATATTTTGTTCATTTTATGAAAATATTTTTGCCTTTAAACAAGAATTTAAACTATGCATTCATTTTTTAAAAGTCAAACTTTAGAGTCATTCAGTGATTTTGGAAATTCTTATGCTATAATAAATAATTTAAAAATAGTATTCTTATATGACACTGTTATGATCTTTATATTCCTTCTCAGCACTTTGTTACAGCAGTTTTATAAGAAAATTGATTTTTTGTAGGAAAACAAAAATAAGAGTACAAGAGAGCCCTACACTTACTTAGGGAAAAAGCTAGAATGTAAGTATTCTCTAAAGAGAAACAAAAGCATATACTCACACAAAGACTTGTACATGAAGTATTACTTTATTTGTAACAGTCAAAACCTGGAATCACCCACATATCCACAGATAATGGATGAGTATGCAAATTGTGGTATAGCCATACAATGAAATACTACTCTGCAATGAAAAGGAACTGTGGATGTACACAACAGTATGGATGAATCTCAAAACAATTGTACCAAGTGAAAGAAGCCAGAAAGTGTATGTACCATAGGATAGTTCAGTTATATAACATTCTAGAAAATGCAAACTAGAAAGCAGATCAGTTGTTGACCAGAAAGGATGAGGGTAGCATCAGGAGGGAGGGATTATAAAGAGGCAGGATGTAGGCTTTTAGGGAAGGTGGATATGTTCATTATTGTAATCATGGTGATGGTTTAATGAGTAAATATATATGTCAAAACTTTTCACATTTTGCCCCCTAAGCATGTGCAGGTCAGTAAGCTATGTTTAAAATTGCTACTGTAAAGTAAGTCATTTAATTACAGGTGAGATTGAAGAGTTATGAGTGGCTGGACACAGTAGTTTATGCCTATAATCCCAGCACTTTGGGAGGCCGAGGTGAAAGGATTGCCTGAGCCCAGGGGTTCAAGAGCAGCCTGGGCAACTTGGTGCTACCCCGTCTCTACAATAAATCAAAAAATTAGCCAAGCATGATGGCACATACCTGTAGTTCCAGCTACTTAGAAGACTGATACAGGAGACTTGCCTGAGCTCAGCAGGCCAAGGCTTTGGTAGCTGTGAGCATAGGCAATAGGATGAGACTCTGACTGAAATGAAATGAAATGAAATGAAATGAAATGATGAAATGAAATGAAGAAATGAAATGAAATGATGAAATGAAATGATGAAATGAGATGAGATGAAATGGTGAGATGAAATGAAGAAATGAAATGAAATGAAATGATGAAATGAAATGATGAAATGAGATGATGAAATGAGATGAGATGAAATGGTGAGATGAAAAGATGAAATGAGATGAAATGAAATGTTCAAATGAAGTAAAATGATGAAATGAAATGAAATGATGAAATGAGATGAGATGAGATGAAATGACATGATGAAATAAAATGAATAAATGAGATGAGATGAGATGATGAGATGAGATGACATGAGATGAAATGAAATGAAATAATGAAATGAAATTAAATGGTGAAATTAAATTAAATTAAGAAATGAAATGAAATGAAGAAATGAAATGATGAAATGAGATGAGATGAAATGATGAAATGAGATGAGATGAGATGATGAGATGAGATGAAATGAAATGATGAAGTGAAATGAGATGTAATGAGATGAAATGATGAAATGAGATGAAATGAAATGATGAAATGAAGAAGTGAAATGAAATAAAATGATGAAATTAAATGAAATGAGATGAAATGATGAGATGAGATGAGATGAAATGATGAAATGAGATGAGATGAGGTGATGAGATGAGATGAAATGAAATGAAATGAGATGAAATGATGAATGAGATGAAATGAGATGAAATGATGAAATGAGATGAGATGAAATGACATGATGAAATAAAATGA
>NW_007231049.1:0-17354 GCF_000164805.1 Carlito syrichta | reverse complement strand
AAATGAAATGAAGAAATGAAATGAGATGAAATGAATGAGATGAGATGAAATGATGAAAGAGATGAGATGAGATGAAATGAAATGATGAAATGAAATGAGATGAGATTAGATGATGAGATGAGATGAAATGATGAAATGAAATGAAATGAAGAAATGAAATGAAGAAATGAAATGAAGAAATGAAATGAAATGATGAAATGAAATGATGAAATGAAATGAGATGAAATGATGAGGTGAGATAAAATGAGATGAAATGATGAAACGAGGTGAGATGAGATGAAATGAGATGAGATGAGATGAAATGATGAAATGAAGAAATGAAATGAAATGATGAAATAAAATGAAATGATAAAATGAAATGATGAGATGAGATAAGATGAGATGAAATGATGAAACAAGGTGAGATGAGATGAGATGAAATGAGGAGATGAGATGAGATGAAATGATGAAATGAAATGAAATGAGATGAGATGAAATGAAATGATGAAATGAAGAAATAAAATGAAATGAGATGAAATGATGATAGAGATGAAATGAGATGAAATGATGAAATGAGATAAAATGAAATGATGAAATGAAATGATTAAATGAAGTGAAATGAAAAAATCAAAAGAAAATCATGAAATGAAATGATGAAATGAGATGAAATGATGAGATGAGATGAAATGAAATGATGAAATGAAGAAATGAAATAAGATGAATGCTGAATGAGATGAAATGTGATGAAATGATGAAATGAGATGAGATGATGAAATGAGATGAAATGAAATGAAATGATGAAATGAAATGAGATGAGATGAGATGATGAGATGAGATGAGATGAAATGATGAAATGAAATGAAGAAATGTAATGAAATGAAGAAATGAAATAAAATAAAATGAAATGATGAAATGAAATGAGATGAAATGAAATGAAATGAAATTATGAAATGAAATGGAATGGAATGACATGAAATGAAACGAAATGAGATGAAATTAGATGAAATGATGAGATGAAATCATGAAATGAAATCATGAAATAAAATGAAATGATGAGATGAGATGAGATGACATGACATGACATGAAATAGCTACATCCTGATAATTGACTCCAGGAGAAGCTGACTTCACCTGGGACTGAGAGCCACACCCAGGAAAGTGAAGCTCCAGTGATGGAGCAGAAGGAGCAGAAGGAGGGCATGGAGCCAGACATGGTGGGTAGGGAGGAAAAGACAAGGCCAGGGAACCAAGTGTGTCAGGGCCCTGGGGGAGCAGAGGCTCAGAGAGGCCAGAGACGCCAAGAGAGCTCTCGGCACATGGAACCCCCATTGTTTGTTCCTCCAGGTGTCCAGTTGCCTCAGTTGGAGGTCCAGTAAGTGGAGGCTTCTCTCAGGGACCTCCACCTCTTCACTGCTGCAGCAGGACCTGGGTTCCCATCATCTTCTCAGGGCTCAGCAGACTATGGGGCTCCCATCACCTTCTCAAGGTCCCTCACATCTAGTTGGGGAAGCAAGGTCTACACAGGCTCCACGTTTGTCCTGCTCTTTGAACCTACCCCAGGCTTGGTGATTATCTCCAAGCCATGGTTTCCCTTTCTCTCTGGCAGGTTCTGTATACAGCCTGTCCTGGCCGTGCCTCAGTGTTGGGAGGAGCACGGCTCGCCTGGTGTTCACTCTTGAGCCAGACTGCCAGTTAGATTCCCAGTTTTGTTTCTTACCAACTGTGTGACTTGCCTAGGCATCAACTTCCCCATTGGTAAAATGGGGTTCATTGGATTGTTATGAGGATTAAGTGAGCTGACATGTAGACAAATGCCTTATTTACAAGCAGAATTACCAGAATAGTGAGAGTGGGGAAAAGAATGAGGGATTGGAGAGTGCTCCTGAAGGCCAGGCCCAACAACACAGGCCCTACTGCAGGCGATTGTTCCCACCTTACTACATGCGGAGGCTCTATGGGTGTTGACCACAGTATTCCAACCCTCCTGTGCAAGGAGAAGTGATGAAGGGTGCTGACAACCAGGGTGCCAGAGAACAAGGTAGACCAGTGAGGCAGAATATGTATCAGGGTTACAGACCATGATTCCGTAGGGGCCCTCCTCACCAAAGACAGCCTAGAGAGGATGGCAGTGAAGAGGATAAGAAAATCAAGGAGATGATACCCAAGGTCAGCAGCCACCTCAACTTCGGTACTGCCGCAACTTCAATTACTGATGCAGACTCCCAGAAAACCCTAAACCCCAAGATGGCAAAGAGATGAAAGCAGCCGATCCACCAGCTGAGAATTCGTCTGCTCCCGAGGCTGAGCAGGGTGGGGCTGAGTAAATGCTGGCTTACCATCTCGACCATCATCCGGTTTAGTCATCCAACAAGAAGAAATGAATATGAAATTCCAGCAATAAGAAACGAACAAAAGATTGGAGCTGAAGACCTTAACTGCTTGTTTTTTGCCCGTTGACCAGATAACTAGAACTATCTGCATTATCTATGCAGCATGGGATTTTTATTATTTTTACCTAAAGACATCTCTTTTTGGTAATAACAAACATGTTTTTTTTCGAGTGTCCATAGAGGTCTTGGCCATACATGTGGGTGTTGGCAGAGGCCAAGTGTATGTACGTGGTTTTCAGCTGAGACTGAAGGCACTCATGCAAGAGGTGGTGAGGGAATGAAGGGCACACGTGGGTGTCATCCAAAGCCCAAAAGGCACATGTGAGTGCTGGTAGAGGCTAAGGGCAGGTGTGAATGTGAGTGCACACTTGTGTCAGAAGGTGTTTGCTCATGTGTCAACCATGGCTGAAGGCACACACACAAGTGTTGACTGTGGCCAAGGGCACATAAAAGAGTGTCGACCAAGGCTGAAGACACAGGCATGAGTGTTAGCAGATGTGAGGGCTCATGCGAGGATTTCAGCCTAGGACAAGAGTGCATGCATGGGTGTCAGCAGAAGCTGAGGGTGCGTGTGTGAGTGTCAGCCAAGGCCAAAGGCATGGGTGTTGGTTGAGGCCAAGGACATGAGTGCAAAAGTCGGAAGTAGCTGAGGGTGCGCAAATGGGTTTTGAAGGAGGCTGAGGGTGTGTGCGCGGGTGTCAGCTAAGGCTGAATGCACACATGCTGGCGCATGCATGAGTGTTGGCTGAAACCAAGGGTGCACACATGAGTGTTGCCTGAGGCTGAGGGCATGCACACAAGTGTCATCGGAGGCCAAGGGCACCTGCACAGGTGTCATCTGAGGCTGAGGGCACAAAAAGCAAGTGTCATCTGAGGCTGAAGTCATGTACATGAGTGTCAGCAAAAGCTGAGGCCTTGTGTGGGGGTTGGCCGAGACCGAAGGTTTATGCATGGGTGTCAGTGGAGGCTGAGGGCATGTGCATGAGTGTTGGTCAAGACAGTGGGTGTGCACATGAGTGTCAACTGAGACCAAGGATGCATGCACAGGTGTCGAAGGAGGCCGAGGGTGCATGTGCAAGTGTTGGTCAAAGCCGAGTGCGTGCACATGGGTGTCAGCAGTGGCCGACGGTGCACGTGGGAATGTCAGCCAAATCTGAGGTCATGCACACGTGTTGAGGAGACTGAGGGCACACTTGCAGGTGTCAGCCAAGGCTGAGTGCACATGCAGGTGTAAGCTGAGGCCAAGGGCATGCACGCTAGTGTTGTCAGAGACCAAGGGCATTCACACAGGTGTTCTCCAAGGCTGAAGGCACAAAGCAAAGGCGTTGTCTGAGATCGAAGGTGCACACACAGGTGTCAGCAGAGGCTGAGGGCTCACACGCAGTTGTTGGCAGAGTTCAAGGGTGCATGCATGGTGTCAGTGGAGACTGAGGGCACACGTGTGAGTGTCAGCTGAATATGAGGGTGTACTCAAGGGTTTTGAAGGAGGCCAAGAGTACAAGTGCAAGTGTCAGCTGAAACCAAGGGCACACGTGCGAGTATCAGCCAAGGCCGAGTGCACATGCACGAGTGCCATCAGAGGTCAAGGGCGCTCCTGCAAGTGTCGTCAGTGGACACAAAGCAAAAGTGTCATCCAAGGTTGAAGGCACTTGCAAGTGTTGGCAAAGGCTGAGGGCTCATGTGCAGGTGTTGGCTGTGGTTGAGGGTGTGCACATGGGTGTAAGCAGAGGCTGTGGGCATGCACATGACTGTCAGCACTTTTCGTGCAAAAGTGTAGTCTATGACAAAGAGAGCAGGCATGCATGTTGGTTGAGGCCAAAGTCACACATGTGGGTGTTGTCTGAGGCTGAGGGCACAAGTGTTGGCTGAGGCTGAGGGCATGCATGTGAGTGTTGACAGAGGTTGAGGTAGTGTCCACAGGTGTAATCTGAGGCCAAGTGTGCATACATGAGTGTTAGCAGAGCCCAAGGTTGCATGTGCAGGTGTCCTCTGAGGGTGAGGGCACACACATGACTGTTGGTGGAGGCCAAGTGCACGCGCAAGGGTGTCAGCTGAGGCCAATAGCATACACATGGATTCAGTGGAGGCTGAAGGCATGCACACAGGTGTTAGAGGAGACCAAGGACATGCAAGCTAGTGTCAAGGAAGGCCAAGGTCATGCGTGTGAGTGTCACCTGAAGCTGAGGCTGAGTGTGCCTGTGTTGTCTGAGGCTGAGGGAGTGTGCCCAAGTGTCAGCAGACACTGAGAGCAAGTGTGTGGGTTTTGGCTGAGGCAGAGGGCATGTGCATGAGTGTCGGTCGAGGTTGAGTGCACACACACAGATGTCTGAGAGGTCAAGAGTGCAAGTGTGGAAGACAACTGAGGCCAGGATGCATGTGCATGTGTCAGTGGAGGACTAAGTTGCACGTAAGAGTATCAGCCGAGGTCAAGGGTATGTGTACTTGCGTCATTCAAGTCCAAAGGCATGCATGTGAGTGTTAAGAGTGGCAAAGAGAACATGGACAACTGTCATCTGAGGCCAAAGGAGCACATGTAAGTGATGGTTAAGGTGGAGGGCATATGTGCAAGTTTCAGTGGTGACTGATGACATGTTCCTGAGTGTCAGCAGGGCTGAGGGAGCATGGACGGTTGTTGACTAAGGCCAGGGGTGCACTCGTGGGTGTCAGTGGACAGTGGGGATGTGTGCATGGGCGTTGGTTGAGGCCGAGGGTGCTCGTGCAAAAGCTGAAATATGAGGACTCATGGATGTTCTCTGAGGTAGATGATGCATGCACGTGTGCTGGCAGAGGTCAATGGTGTACACACAGGTGTTGGCTGAAACTGAGGGCATGCATGCATGTGTCAGAGGAGGCTGAGGGTGCCTGTGCAAGTGTCAGCTGAGGCCAAGGGCACTCTCACAAGTGTCGACAAAGGTCAAGGGTACAAGCTCAGGTGTCATCTGAGGCTGTGGGCACACAATACAAGTGTGGGCCGAGGACTAGGGCACACACATGAGTGTTGATGAAGGCCAAAGGAGTGCGCCTCAGTGTCATCCAAGGCCAAGGGCACACATGTGTGTGTCTGTGGAGGCCAAGGAATCATACAAGGGTGTCGTCCAAGGCGGATAGTGCTCATGTGTCAGTGGAAGTTGATGGTACACATATGAGTGTTGACCAAGGCCAAGTACGTATGCACACATGAGAGTAAGTGGATGCCAAAGACATGCACAAAGGTGTTGGTTGAGGTTGAGTGTGCATGTACGAGTGTCAGCATAGGCCAAGGTAATGCATATGAGTGTCAGCCAAGGCTGAGGCTTCTCCTGTGATTGTTGGCGGAGGCCTACAGCACACTTAGTGTTTTTGGCCAAGACTGAAGGTGCACGCGTGAGTGTTGGTGGACAAGGGAAGCACACATCCATGTTGGCCAAGGCAGAAGGCATGCACGTGAATGTCACCAGAGGCCGAGGGCAAGTGTGCTGGTATGCTCCAAGGCTAAGAACACATGCACTGGTGTCATCCAAGACCGAGGGTGTGTGCAGGAATGTTGATGGAGGCCAAGGGAGTGCATAAGGGTGTCATCTGAGGCTGAGTGCCCACACATGAGTGTCAGTGAAGGCCAAGACAGGGTGCATGGGTGTCATTCAAGGCCAAGGGCACAAGTATAAGTGACGGTGGAAACCAAGGGCACATGTGCAAGTTTCAGTGGAGGCTGAGGGCACATGTGCAAGTGTCAGCCAAGGCTGAGGGCAATCGTGTGAGAGGTGGTGAAACACTAAAGCATGCACATGGGTGTCGTCTGAGACAGAAGGAGTGCACGTGAGTGCTGGCACAGTTCGAGGCCACAAACAGGTTTCAACCAAGGCCAAGGTCATGCACATGGGTGCCAGCGGAGGCTGAGGGCACATGCACGAGTGTTGGCCAAGGCTGAGGGCACCGGTGTATGCGTCAGCCAAGGCCGAGGACATGAGTCTGAGTGTCATCAAAGGCTAAAGTCACATGAGCAGATGTTGTCTGAGACTGAGGGTGCAAAGTGCAAGTGTCATCTGAGGCCAAAGATGCACATGTGAATGCTGGCAGAGGCCAAGGTCTAGAGCGCAGGTGCTGGCTGAGGTTGGGGGCACAAACACAGGTATCAGAGGGGCTTTAGGGTGTGTGTGCAAGTGTCAACTGAGGCCAATGATATGCACAAGAGAGTTGATTAAGTCGAAGGGGATTCACATGGGTGTCTTCCAAGGCCCAGGGTGCACAAGTGGATGCTGCCAGAGGCCAAGGGCAAGTGTGCAATAGTGAGTGGTGGGCAAGGGTACATTCACCCATGTCGTCCAAGTCCAAGGACACATGCATGAGAGTCAGTGGAGGCTGAGGGCACATGCATGAGTATCGGTGGAGGCCAAGGACTCGCATGCAGGTCACCGTGGTAGCTGAGGGTGCACACGCAAGTGTCAGCAGAGGGTGAGGGCACACACGTGTGTTGGCAGTAATGGAGGGTGCGGGTGTCAACCACTGTTGAGAGTGCGTGCAGGAGTGTTGGCAGAGGCAGAGGGCACATTCTGGTATCGGCAGAGGCCAATAAGCACTGGCAGATATCGGCTGAAACAGAGGGAGCACGCTTGAGAGTAGGCAGAGGCCAACAGTACACACGTGGATGTCACTGAGTGATAGTACACCAGGCTGAGGATGCGTATGCGAATGTCAGTGGAGGATGAAGGTATGCACATATGTGTTGGCTACAGGACAGGGCATGCATGCTAGAGGGTATGCATGAGGATGTCAGCAGAGGGTAAGATCACACATGTCAGTGTTGGAAGAGGCCATAGATATGTGTGTGCATGTCAGCCAAGGTTGAGGGCATATATGTGAGAGTTTGCAGAGGCCAAGTGTCCATGCATGGGAGACAGCTAAGGCTGAGTGTCCACATGCAAGTGTTGGCAGAGGATGAGGGTGCACACATGGTTGTCTGCTGAGGCCAAGGTCACATGAGGCCGAGATTATGAGTGCAAGTTTCAGTGGAGGCTGAGAGCATGCATGTACTGTCCATGGAGACCAAGGGAACACACATGGGTGTCGACCAAGGCCAATGGCTCTCGCACAAGAGGTGGCAAAAGGCAAGGAGGCGCACAGAGGTGTTGTCCGAGGCCAAAGGCACATGCATGATTGCCAACAGAGGCTGAGTGCACACACAGGTGTCAGCCAAGGCCAAGAGCATGCACGCAGGTGTCAGTGGAGACTGAAGGTGCATGTGTATGTGTCAGTCATGGCCGAGGATACATTAATGAGTGTTGGTCATGGCTGAGGGCATGCACGTGTCAGCCAATTCTTAAGGTGTGCATTTAAGTGTCAGCAGAGGCTGAGGACTCACACGTGGGTGTCAGTCAAAGTCGAAGGTGCCAGAAGAGGCCATGAACAAAGGCACATGCAGATGAGTTGGCTGAGGCCAAGGGCATGAGTGTGAGAGTCAGCATAGGCCAAGGGCATGCCACAGGTATTGAAGGAGACTAAGGGCACGTGTGCAGGTGTCAGCCAAGGCCGAGTGCATGCATGCGTTTGTCAGCAAAGATGAGGGTGTACGCACAACTGTTGGCTGAAGCCAAGGGCGTGTGTGTACATGATTGTCAGATGAGACCAAGGGCACGTGCACTAGTGGTGTCAGAGGCCAAGGGCACTCACACAGGTGTTGTCCGAGGCTGAGGGCACAAAGCAAAAGTGTCATCCAAGGTCAAAGGCACATGCACGAGTGTCAACTGAGGCTGAGGGCTCGAGAGCAGGTGTCTGAGGACGATGGCATGCACACAGGTGTCAGCAGAGGTTGAGGGTGCACGTGTGGTTGTTGAAGTCCAAGGGTGCATGTGCGGATGTCAATCAAGGTCAAGTACACACTCGCAGGTGTCTGTAAAGGCTGAGGGTGCATGTGAGAGTGTCAACTGAAGTCAAGGGTGCATGCGCGAGTGTCGGCTGAGGCCAAAGGCATGTGCGCGAGTGTCGTTGGAGGCCAAGGACACTCATGCAGGTGTTGTCTGAGCCTGAGGGCACAAAGTGAAAGTGTCATTCGAGGCTGAAGGCACATGTGCGAGTGTTGGTAAAGGCTGAGGCCTCATGCACAGGTGTTGGCCAAGGTCAAGCACATGCATGTTATCAGAGGCCAAGGGCGCAGGTACGGGTCAGCTGAGGCTGAAGGTGCAATCTGCAAGTGTTGACTGAGTCGAGGACACACACGTAAGCATTGAAGGATGCCAAGGTAGTGTGCGCCAGTGCCATCCAAGGCTGAGGGCACATATGTGACTGTTGGCAGAGGCCAAGGGCATGTATGGGGCTATTGGCAGAGGTTGAAAGCACATGCACGGGTGTCTGCAGAAGACAAGTATGCATGCACAGATGTGACCAAGGCCAAGGGCATGCATGTGAGAGGTAGCAAAGGCCAAGGGCACATGTATGGGTGTTATCCAAGGTTATTCTTGTCGTCTGAGGCTGAGAACATGCATGTGAGTGTCTGCAGAGGCTGAAAGCATGCAGGTATTGTTCAAAGTTGAGGGTGCATGTGCGAGTGTCAGCAGTGGATGAGTAGGTGCATGGCAGGTGTTGCCCAAGGTCGCGGGCACTCAAACAAGTGTCAGCAGAGCCCTAGGATGCATGTGTGAGTATTGGCTGAGACCAAGGTTGCCTGCACTGGTATCAACAGAGGCCAACGGCTTGCATGACGATGTTGGCCGATGGCACACATGTGAGTGAAATGGAGGCTGAGGGAGTCTGTCTGGGTATTGTCTGAGACCAAGGTTGAATACGTGAGTGTCAACAGAGGCTGTAGGAGTGTGCATACATGGGTAACACCTGACAACAGAGGCCCATGTGTGGGTGTCATCTGAGGACAAGGGCAAATGTGCAAGTGTTTGTAGAGGCCAAGGGTGCACATGTGAGTGTTGACGGAGACAAATGGCATGCACACACATGTCAGTGGAGGCCAATGCTGTGTGCACACTGGTCAGTAGAGGGCAAGGTTGCATGCAGAGGTGTTGGCAGAGAACAAGGGTGCTTGCATGGTTGCCAGCTGAGGCCAAGGGCACACGCATGAGGGTTGGCAGAGGACAAGATCACACAAACACGTGTAGTCTGAGATTGAGGGCATGTGTGGTGGCATCTTCCAAGTCTAAGGGCATATGCATGAGTTTTGGCAGAGGCTGAGGAAGTGCACATGAGTGCCGGTGAGGGCTGATGGTGCACTCATGTCTGTAGGTGGAGGACAAGGGCAAGCAAGCAGATATTACCTGAAGCCTAGGTCACACACGCTGTGGCTAAGGGCACAAACACTGGGGTCATCTGAAGCCAAGGAAACATGCTTGAATGTTAGCGAAGGCTGTGGGAGCATGCGTGGGTGTCTTCCAAGGCTGAGGGCATGTGTGTGAGTGTCAGCAGAGGCCACATGAGTGCCAGTGGAGGCTGAGGGCACATGTACAGGTGCTAGCAGAGGCCTAAGGTGTGCATGTGGGTGTGGGTGGAGGTCCAGGTAGTGTACATGTTTGTTGGTCGAGGCCAAGGGCACTCACAGGAAAGTTGGCAAAAGAAAAGGGCATGCATGAATTTCGTCTGAAACCCATGGTGCACACATGAGTGCCAGCAGAGTTCAAGTGTGCATGTGCTGGTGTCAGCCAATGCCCAAAGCATGCACGCAGGTGTCAGCAGAGACTGTGGGCTCATGTGCAGGTATCAGTGGAGGGCGAGGGCACACACACAGTAGTTAGCAAAGGCTGAGGGCGGCCATCTAGCTGTCAGCAGAGGCCGAGAGCATCCCTCTGCATGTCACCATAGGCACATACACTGGTGTAGGCTGAGGCTGAAGACGTGTGTGACTGTCAGTGAATGAGGGCACAAAAGCATGTGTTGACTGAGACTGAGGGCATGCATGCAAGTTTCGGTGGAGGGCAAGGGCACATATGCAGTTGTAGTCTGAGACCAAGGGCATGTGCGCTGGTGTTATTCAAGTCCAAGGGCACACGTGAGTGTCAGCAGAGGCAGTTGGAGCACACACAGGTGTTGTCTGTGGCTGAAGGTGCATGTGTGAGTGTCAGAAGGGGCAGAGGGAGCACATGTGAGTGACATCTGAAGCTGAAGGTGCATGCATAAGTGACAGTGAAGGCCGAGGGGGTGTGTTCAAGTTTTGCTGAAGGCTGAGGGTGTGTACGTGAGCATCCACAGAGGTTGCAGGCACATGCATGGTTTTTGGCAGAGGCCAAGTGCACACATAAGGATCTCAGTCAAGGCCAAGGGTGTTCACACAAGAGATGGAGAAGGAAGAGGGGGTGCACGTGGGTGCGATCTAAGACTGAAGAATGCTTGCATGCCAGCAGAGGCTGAGGACATGCATGTGGGTGTCAGCTGAGGCTGAGGGCGTGTGTGTTGGTGTCAGTGGAGGCTGAAGATGCCTGTGCATGTGTTGGCTATGGCTAAGGGCACATGTGGGAGTGTTGGCCATAGACAAGGGCATGTGCGTGAGTGTCAGTCGAGGCCGAAGAAGTGTGTACAAGTGTCAGCAGAGGCTGTAGGCTTGTGTGTGTGTGTCAGTTGAGTTTGAGGACACACACACAGGTGTCAGCACAGTATGAGGGCATGCATCAGAGTATTGGCCAAAGTTGAAAATGTATGTCTGGGTGGTGACTGTGGCCAAAGGTGCGAGCCTGAAAGTCAGTGAAGGCTGAGGACACACACACAGTTTCAAAGGAACCCAAGGGTGCATGTGCAGGTGTCAGCCAAAACTGAGTGTGGGCATGCTGGTGTCGGTGGAGACTGAGGGTGCAGACGGGAGTGTAAGCTGAAGTCAAGGACATGTGCTCAAGTGTCAGTTGAGACCAAGGGCATACATGCCAGTGTCACTGGAGGTCAAGCACACTCTTGCAGATGTTGTCTAAGGCTGAGGGCACAAAGCAAAAATGTCATCTGAGGCTGAAGGTGCATGTGTGAGTGTCAGTAGAGGCAGAGGGCTAGTGCATGGGTGTTGGCTGAGGTTGAGGGCATGCGCACGGGTGTCAGCAGAGGCTGAGGGCACACACACAAGTGTTGACCAAGACTGAGGGTGCACACAGGAGTGGCAGTGGAGGCTGAGGGTGTGCATATGAGTTTTGACTGAGATGAGGGCACAAACACCAGTGTCGATGAGGCTGGGGGCACATGCACATGTGTGAGACAAGGGTGCATGTGAGTGTCATCTGAGGCTGAGTGTGCAATTTGCAAGTGTTGGCTGAGGATGTGGGCATACATGTGAGTGTCAGCAGAGGCTGAGGTAGTGTGTGTGGGTGTCATATGAGGCCAAGGGCACATACAGATGTGTTGGTGGGGTCTGAGAGCAAGAGCATGAGTGTTGGCAGAGGCTGAGAGCACATGCAGTGTTGTTGGCAGAGATCAAAAGCACAAGTGCACGTGTCTGTGGAGGTCAACTTCATGTGCATGTCAACTTCATGTGCACGACACCTTGGTGTCGACCAAGGTGAGGGTGTGAGTACGGAAGTTGGTGAAGACCTAGGGCAAACATGCAGGTTAAAGGCACACACACGAGTGTCAACAAAAGTCAAGGGCATGTCCATGGGTGTCATCCGAAGCAAATGGTGTGCATGTGAGTGTCTGCAGAGGCCAAGGGCATGCACATGAGTGTCATCCAAGGCCAAGGATGCACGTGCAAGTGTCAACTGTGGACAAAGGTGCAAGCACAGATGTTGGCCGAGGTCAAAGTTGCATGCTCGTGTGTCAGCAGAGGCCAAGGGAGACTGTGAGGGTGTTGGCCAAGGCCAAAGTCATACACTCGGATATAGACAGAGGTCGACGGCATGCACAAGGATGTTGGCCAAGACCGAGGGTGCATGCACAAGTGTCAGCAGAGATTGAAGGCATATGAGTGACTGTCAGCAGAGGTCGTGGGAGTGTGTGCATGTCGACCAAGGCTGAGGGCACATGTGTGAGTGTCATTGGAGACTGAGAGTGCATGTGCAGGTGTTGTCTGAGACTGAGAGTTTGCATGTGAGTGGCAGCAGAGGCCAAGGGCCAATGTGCAAATTTCAGTGGAAGCTGAGGGTGCATACATGAGTGCTAGAGGAGGCCAAGGACATACATGTGGGTGTTTTGGAGGCTGAGATCGTGTACACAGGTGTCTTCAGAGACTGAGGGTGCTTGCATTTCATTCATGTCTGAGAGCATGTGTGTGAATCCAGCGGAGGCTGATGAAGCATGCACACGTGTTGTCCGAGGCAGAGAGCAAGGGCATGAGTGCCGGAAGAGGGCAAGGGTGCATGTGCAGTTGTCATCTGAGAACAAGGACACATGCATGGGAATCAGCAAAGGCTGAAGATGTGCACACTGGTGTCATCCAAGTCTAAGGGAGTGCACACAAAAGTCGGCAATGTGCATGTGTGTGCAGGTGTCATCCAAGGCCAAAGATATGTGCACATCAGCGGAGGCCAAGGGTGCAAGTGTGGATGTCGTCTGAGAGATCAAGGGCGCATGCACAAGTGTTGGCAAGGGCAGAGTTTTGCACACATCGATTATGTCCTAGGCTAAGGGAGCATGCAGGGATGTTGGCAAAGGCTGAGGGCACACTGCCATGTGTAGTTGTAGGTTGAGGATACACACATAATGTCAGTGAGATCTGAGGGTACATGTGCAAGTGTTGACAGAGACCAAGGGTGCATGCAGGGGTGTCAGCAGAAGCAGAGGGCCCATGTTTGGGTGTCCTCAGAGGCTAAGTGTGCACACAGGGTAGTTGACTGTGACAGAGGGTGAACATGCGAAAGTCAGGGAACACTGAGAGCACACTCACCCATGTCATCCAAGGCCAAAGTCACAAGGAGTGTCAACGGAGGCTGAGAGTGTGCCCACAGATTTCAATTTTAGCCAAGAAAGAATGCGTGATGGTCAGTGGAGTCCCAGGGCACACACACGAGTGTCAGTGGAGACTGAGGGCTGTTGTGTGGGTGTCTTCTGAGTTTGTTGGTGGTCAGTGGAGTCCAAGGGCACACACACGAGTGTCAGTGGAGACTGAGGGCAGTTGCATGGGTGTCTTCTGAGTTTGTTGGCATGTGTTCAAGTGTTGACAGAGACTGGAAGCGCAGACACATGTGTAGGTGGAGGCCGAGGGTGCACTTGTGAGTTTGTGGGGTCTGATGGGATGTGCACAAGTGGCAGCAGAGACCAATGGAGCGTGCATAGATATCATCAAAGTCTTAGAGTGCATGTTCAAATGTAGGTGGTGGCTGAGGGCACATGACCAGGTGTCATTCAAGTCCATGGGTGCATACAAGAGTGTCAGTGGAGGTTGAGGGCACACGTGGAGGTGTCTTTTGAGGCCAAGGGTGTGAATGCAACTTCTAACAGAGGTTGGGGCATATGCACACATATTATCCAAGGCCAATGGTACGAATGTCAGCAGAGGGTGAAGGCTTGCATGTGGTTTTCATTCGAGGTCAAGGGTTCACACACAAGTGTCAGCAGAATTTATGGTCACGAGCATGTGTGTCATACAAAGCCAAGGGTGCATGTAAATGTCAGCAGAGGCTGACTGCATGTTTGCATGTGTAAGCAGAATCTGGCGGTACGCTTGTGAGTACCATTGGGATTTGAGGGCATGCAGACACATGTCAGCAGGAGGCCGAGGAAGTGCATGTGGTTGTCATACAAGTCTGAAGATACCAAAGCGAATATCAGCGGAGGCAGATGGCATGCATATGAGTATCATCCAAGCCCATGGATGTGTACGTGATTGCCAGCTGAGGCAGAGGGAATGTGCACAGATGCCAAGGGCATGTGTGAGTTTCAGCTGAGACCATGGGCATGCACGCTCATGTCATCTGAAGTCAAGGGCACAAAGCACATAAGTCAGCCAGGGTCAATGTCTTGGGCACAGCTGTCTGAGACTGAGGGTACATGCATGAAAAGCTACCGAGAGCACACATGCAGGTATCATCCAAGGACAAGGGAGCATGCATGAGGGTTGTAAGAGGCTGAGGATGCATGTACAAGTTTTGGCAGAGGATGAGGGCATGCTAGCATGTGTCATCCAAGGCCAAGAGTGCACACGAGTGTCAGCAGAGGTCAAGGGCACATGCATGGGTGTCATCCAAGTCTAAAAACTCATGCATGAGTATTGGTAGTTGTCGAGGGCAGACAAGAAAGTGTTGGGAGAGGCCAAGGGCACACACTTGCATGTCATCCGAGCCCAAGGGCACAAAGCACAAGTGTCAGTCAAGGTTGAGGGTGAGCACATGAGTGTCATCTGAGGTCAAGGACATGTGCACGAGAGTCAGCAGAGGGTAAGGGTGTGTGTGCAGGTTTCATCCAAAGCCAAGGGAGTGCATGTGAGGGTCAGCGGAGGCAGACGGTGCATGCATGGGTGTCATCTGAGGCCAAGTACACAAGCGCAAGTGTTGACAGAGGAAAAGGGCATGCAGACATGTATCATCCAAGGCCGAGGGCAGGTGCACAAGAGTCAGCAGATGGTGAGGGCACGTGCACGTGTTGGTCCTTGCAAGCTAGTGTCATCTGAAGCTAAGGGCATTCATGTGGGTGTTGTTTGAGACAGAGGGTGCACACACAAGACGCAGCATAGGCCAAGGGTACATATGAGGGTGTCCTCTGAGGACAAGGGCATGCATGTGGTTGTCGTCTGAGGCTAATTTCGTGTACATGAGTGTCAGCAGAGGCTGAGGTCACTCTTATGAGTTTCATCGGAGGCCAAGGGTAAGCACATGAGTGTTGACTGGGGCCGAGGGTGTGCATGTGCGTGTCAGTGGAGGTCAAAGGCACATGTGCATGTGTTGGTGGAAGCCAAGCGTACACTCATGTGTGTCAGCGGAGCACAAGGGTGCACACTCAGTATTTAGCTAAGGCCAAGGACATGCACATGAGGGCTGATAGAGGCCGAGTTCACCAAACGCGTGTAGTCTGAGGCTGAGTGTATGCATGGTGACATCTTTTGAGTCTAAGGGTGAATGTGTGTGTGTTGCAGAAGCTGAGGGAGCACATGCAGATGTAGTCCAAGTCTGGGGATGCACACAAATATTGGCAGAGGGCACTTGCCTGGGTGTTATACAAGGCTGAGGGCATGCACTTGTGTTTCGATGGAGGTTGGGGGAATGTGCACTGCTATTGTCCTAGACCAAGGGTGCAAATCACGGGTGTCAGTCAAGGCTGAGGGAATGCACACGAGTGTTGGTGAAGGTCAAGTGTGTGCTCACATCTGTTGGCGTAGGTTGAGGGCTCATGCACCAGTGCCAGTGGGACCTGAGGGTACGCCTGTGACTGTCGATGGAAGACAGTTGTTGACTGAGACTGAGGGCATGCATTAGAGAGTCAGTAAAGGTCAAGAGCACACTCATGGGTGTCATCTGAAGCTGAAGATATACACGAGTGTTGATGAAGGCCAAGGGCATGCATGTGGATTTTGGCCATGGTCAAGGGCATGTGCATGAGGATTGGTGGACACGAAGGGCACACATGCAAGTGTCAGCAGAGACTGAAGACATGTGTTTGGGTGTCGTCCAAGCTGGTTGGCACACATGTGAGTGTTTTTGGAGGCCAGAAGCATGCCCGCATGTGTAGGCTGAGGCCAAGGGTACATGCACAAGTTTTGGTGGTGTCTGAGGGCACACACATGAGTGTCAGCTGAGGCTGAGGGAGAGCACAAGAATATAATCAAAGTCTGAGATCATGCACACAAATGTTGGCAGAGGCCAAAGGCAAGTGTGTAGGTACCATTTGAGGCCATGAACATGCACATGAGTGTTGCTGGAGGCTGTAGTACATGCACTGGCATCTTTCAAGGCCAAGGGTGTGTGTGTGAGTTGTATTGAAGGCTAAGTCATGTGCACACATGTTGCCCAAGGCTGAGGTCATGCATGCAAATGTCAGTGGAGGGTGAGAGCACATGCACAGTTGTCATCAAAGGCAAAGAGCACATGCATGTTTGTCAGCAGAAGTCAAGAGCTTGCACATTAATCATACAAGACCGAGGGCAAGCATGTGAGTGTCAGTGGAGGTCAAGTGTTCTTGCATATGTGTAAACAGAGACCAAGGGCGCGCACCCAAGTGTCGGTGGGGTCTGAGGGCATAAGCACGAGTGTTGGCTGAATCTGAGGGAGCATGCATGGGTGTCATACAAGTCCAAGGGCACACACGCAAATGTTGGCAGTGGCCAAGGGCACACACATGGATGTCATCCAAAGCCATGGACACACATTCGATTTTAGGTGGAGGCCAAGGGATCACGCATGGATGTCGTCCAAAGCCGAGGGTACAAACGTGAGTGTCGGCTTAGGCCAAGGGCACACAGACAGGTGTCATCCAAGGCCAAAGGCACACACATGAGAGTCTGCAGAGGCCAAGGGCACACATGCCTGTGTTGTCCAATGCCAAAGGATTACCTATGAGTGTCAGCAAATGCTGAGGAAATGTGTATGGGTGTCTGATGAGGCTGACGGTATGCACATGAGTGGTGGCCAATGCTGAGGACACACATGTGAACATCTTGGAAGGCCAAGAGTGTGTGAGTGGGAGTCAGCTGAGGCCAAGGGCATGTGCACAAGTGTCAGTGGAGGACTAGGGTACATGTACAGGTGTCACCCAAGGCCAAAGTTACACATGTGAGTGCCAGTGGTGACCGACAGGGCATGCGTGGGTGTCACCTGAGGCCAAAGACATGCAGGTGAGTGACGGTGAAGGCCGAAGGCATGTACACAAATTTTGGTGGAGGCTGAGATCACTCACATGAGTGTTGGCAGGGGCTGAGGGAGGTCGTGTGGTTGTCGGCAGAGGTCAAGGGCATGCATGTGGGTATTGGTCGAGGTCAAGGGCGCTTGCACGAGAGCCAGCACAGGATGAGTGCACATGCGCAAGTGTTGTTTGAGGCTGACAGCACACATGCATGTGCCAGCAGAGGCTGAAGGTGTGCACCCAGGTGTTGGCCAAAGCTGAGGGCATGCATGTGTGTGTCAGTGGAGGCCGAGTGCCAGCCAAGGCCGAGGATGCATGCATGAG